>NC_050190.1:13884043-14076543 GCF_008315115.2 Sander lucioperca | reverse complement strand
CCGAGTTGGTAAAAAAAATGCCTCAGAACACACCGAAGAGACGAGACGTAATACGTCTCCATAACAGCAGGTGGCGCTAATCTGTATTGTCGCCTGTGTCACGTGGGTCTTATTTCTCCGTAAATTCAAAGACAGACTGTCATGGCGACTTTTTCAGAATACGATCTCATATTGTACTAAAATAGTTCACCGAAACATGTTTATGAAAACATTTTAAGTAAGAAATAGACCATGCAGTTGCTGAATCTGTCTTCATTTCAGATCAACAAAGGTCAGTTTAAAAGATTTTTGTCAGATTTTGAGAGAGTCTACCAATCACATGGGTCATTTGAGTCCGACTGCCGGTGTTGCACCGAAATCTGTGACCTGTCGTGATCTGTGTCCCTCCTGTAAAAAGCGTAGCGCCCCCCTCCGTGGTTAAGGTTAGGGACAAGAGTTTGGTTCAGGTTGAGGTAGGGGGACACCGATCTCGATGGGTCACAGATTTCGGTGTAACACCGGCAGTGCCCACCCCGCCGATTATACAAGGACAACGGCCCCTTGGACGGACGACGGCATGAACACACCGAACAGATTTGAGTCACTGACCTTGCCAGACTGTCCAACGGCCGATTATCGGCTCTATGTGTCCGGGCCTTTAGAGAACAAGGGAATATTGCTGTCATGAAATAAGAGAACATCATGACCACACGTTGGGATAAAAAATATGAGCTACTACTTTTCAGTAGGCTCACTTTATTGCAGCAGACAGCTGTCCAGGGACAGGTGACCAAACTAATATGGCAGAGCAGACTGGTCATTTAAAGAGCCTTGGACCAGAGTGCTCTATTGGATGAGCAGTTACAGAAATTCATCTTTCTTCATCTCAGATCCTGATGATTACTCTTCTCCCAGGGGTTACACATGCGAGCATTGATTCTCTTTTAAGCCTGTCCAAGTAAACACATCCTGCAGAGCAGTTGTGAGCGGCCATTGACACAGAAAACGATCGCGTGGCAGAGCACCATAGATTTTTGCCGTGCTGTAATTATGTCCTGATTGGTCCTTCACCATGGAAAGACTTGCATCTCCTGTGTGTCCATTAGAGGCTTTTGAAAATGAGAGGCAGGATGGCACACACAAACAAGTAATCTTCATGACCTTTTGACACCCACAGGAGTCACAGGGACTCTTGTATTGTTTATTAGGCACAACATCAGCCACTGTGGCAGTGTGCACTGAAAATAGCTTTTTAAATAAGGGCACAGACGGCAGCCTGCCAAGGCTCAGATAATAAACCCACCTGAAATTACAGCTCAGAGAAGAACATTAAAGAGGAACATTAGAGAACATGTGGCTATTGATTCCAATAAGGAGAAGCAGAAGAGGAGTTTTACGGTGCATACATAATGCAAGCTTCATGAATTTAAATAATTAGTTTGACAGTTTTTGTTTCTGCAGAATATGGTTTTCAAACATATTACACTGCAGATGAATGTGCAATCTACTACAATTTTGTTTACATCAGCATTTTAGTTTTATAGTTCATAAAGTACCAACATGATTTTGTGGACCAGCCTTATTTTCACAGCAGCTAAATGCACAAAGGCATTAGACTCGTAAATAAACCACAATCTTTGTGCCAGCACTGCAATAGGGCTGGGGAGCTAAAATTAGAGTAAAGACAAAGCAATCTGTATTTAACGTTTAAAAAGATGTCTGAACTGCTCTGGTAAGATCATAGATGCAATAACTGCCGTGAACTAGCTGTGAACCCAACACTGACATATAAAGTTGTTGTGGCTAATATGCTAACACCTGCCTGTTTACACATGCAACAGACGGAGCAGTAATAACATTCATTTGGAGTCAGGTGTATCTACTTAATAAATGCAAATCAAATATTCTGGACTATTCTGCATCAACTCCTGAGGGAAATATCTGGCTCTTTAGCTGCTCTATGTTCACCAGCTAGTCACTAACTGAATCTGCTGTTTGGTGCTCGACAGGTAGCATAAAGTGGGTTTTATATCTTTTCTGCTGAAAACAGCTGCAGCACAAAATGACTACCAAAACAATTAGCTGAAAGATGCTAAAACGCTCTCTAGTGCTGTGGGGAACTGCACAGCAGAATTATGGGTTTGTCACTAAGAGCGACTCTTTTCACATTACACGTAGTAATATGATTCATTGTAATTATAAAAAATATTGACAATAGGCGCTTGGGGAAAATACTTATATAGTGAAATACAGTGATGAACCCTTCAACAGGCTCTTGTTTATGTGTGCGAGTCAGTGGTTTCGAGGTGGTAGGGAGTACCTGTGACAGGTGCAGACTCCAGGTAACTGACATGATGCAAAGAGACAAGGCGATGAGTCACCCCGGCCCTCAGCGAGCTCCCCTGCTTAACCTGCAGCAGCTCGTCTACGATTACCTATTTATAACCCTTCCCAAGCAGTCCCACAACCACAGACAGAAGGGGAAATATGGCTTCGTCTGTGCTCTGTTTGGCTCAGAAGCATATTGAAGGCATAACGCTAAATCCTCTGCTGTTTAATAGATGCCTTAATAGGTTTAATGGAAAATCTTAAAGCAGAGAGCTCTAACATATGCAGGCTGGTCCCATGACACATCAGGGATGGCAGCTCTGGCAGGGTTGGGCACATTTAATTGTGAATTCTTCTTTTTGGACTAATGGGATAGACTGTGAATAAAACCATATCCCTGCAAGTCGTACAGCAGACTGTCATGCCTGGCTGACTCATCACTTGGTACACCTGCACACACTCACCACAGGATTAACGTGTATTCAATAGCACTAATAATGTTTGAAATGGTAATCCTCTGAGGTATTATTTCTTTAAAAAATGCAATCCCTTAATGAGGGACACAGCGTCAAATCAATAATACAATGTACACAGCTAGAATATATATATATATATATATATATATGTGTGTGTGTTTTTTACAACTAGGACTTCTGGCACAGCATCCCTACATTAGAGGGAATCCATCATATTAATGATCCCGAGGCCACTTCATTATTCACAGAGAAGCAGCTCGGCTGTCCAAATAAATTATCATTGGTGTTCCATTAATGGAAGTTTTCAAATCTTGCCACGGAGGATGCCATTAATCTGCACATAGCGTTCCTCTAGAGTGGAACGATCTGTGAAGATGAGAAGCTCCCCACTGTCCTCGTTCACGTTCCTTCTGTGGAAGGAAGTCCAGTTGTGATTGACGTTAACTACTGCAGCTCCAGACTGGATCGTCTCCAGAGTTGCACACTTTGCATTTTCTATGCACTGCTAAAGAGATATGTTTATAGGTGAAGGGTAGAGCTACAAAGTGGTACTTCTGTCTGAAACGGGGGATGACAAACTCCGACCTCTCCCCTCCTGATGGAGCACTTCCAGCTAATTCGACACATATTGCATTTGTGTGTTAGATAATTGCAAAGCCAAAAAGCCTCTGCCGGCCCCTCGGGACTTCGCCACACATCCATTCCCCCTGCACCGGCACACAGACGTGGGCCAACTTCCAGACACATACCGTTAATATTCTGATTGGACATTTGTAGAAGAACCTTGAAAAGTCACATACTGTGCAACTTTCTAACACTTTAATGAAATTGCTTCTCATAATGTTGGCATTCACCGACTATTATGTTTTTCATTATGACATCCTACTGTAGGAGTCAAACTCATTTTCATTTTCTCTGGATGTAAGAGGGCAATAAATCCATTTCCTTTAATGCTATACAGAGCTTTAGACCTTAACAAATAACTAAGGTGAAGTTCTGAAATACGGCTCTCTGAATTTAATTCTGTGGGAGCCTGATAGCAGTGTTTATGGTAAACAAACTGAGCTTTATAAAAGAAGCTTTTATTGTGCTTGTCAGCTCTGAAGCTAAATTTGTTCCATTGGAAGAAATATCCAGTGCCTGAAGGCATTCAGCTGGATCTGTTATTTATTTCCTCACCTACCTACTATCTTATTCATCACCAACTCAAATGTGCATACTCTCTCTGCCCATAACAAGACATGACACTGCCATCCTTCCCTGCCACTTCCTGGCCAACTCATTGTACCCTGAGTCAGGTGGAGAATACGAGGCAGTATTTAGCTGTGGCTTTCGTGAGTTTTCAATTCGAGACTTGCAGCATGCCTCCAGGTCTGAAAGGAGCTCCAGCCTCTGTTGCTGCCAAAATCTTCCCATATGCTGAACCTCCTCCTGCTCTTACACCTGAACCTGGCGCCGCAGGGACTGGAGCCCCACTGTTTTCTGCAAACTGACCTCTTTGGCCAAATGGATGAAACACTGGTCTTCGATGAACACCAGCAGCAGAAAAATCCAAGAATTGGTTGACAACTTTTGATATGAAAAGAATGAAACAGATATGGTTTAAATTGTGCTGTACACAAATGTATCTAAACTACGCTGCAAATGTGAATTTCCAAGTATTCAGACCGATTTAATTGTGTATTCTTTGCTCTTTTTCATCAGTCCAATGGGCTGTTTCAGTGGTCAGAGGTGCTCTATTGGCATATGCTTTGTTAAAGTGTTTAATCAAACAGGAAATAATGCACAGAACGACCATGTGGGAAAAGCTGCTTAAATCTCCACTTTCCTTGCCTTAAAAGCCAGCTAGGCCAGATCAAATTAAGTGGTTTGATACTTTCTCTGCCAATCGGCTTAGGGTGATTAATTCCCTAAAGTGTTTAAATGATTAAAGCTGGTTAATGGGCCCCAGGAAAGTTCATGGTGTCAAGCGTTGGCTGCGATATCAAACAGTGGTGGAGGAAAGTACAATAAGTAAAAAGTAAGTAAAAACATGTTCTGCTTTAGTGTTGCTTTGTCAATCAACAGCACATGAATACCTGCAGCTCTAATAATCTTTTTGTTTCTTGAAATAACAAGACACGGAGGAGAAAATTCTTGACAAATTGTGCATCTGCTATGTAGTGACACAGTGCCTAAATATAGAGTGGAAAATGGAGCAGCAGAAAGGAGCACAGTGAGGACCATAAATATTCACAGTCCATCTACAGAAGGCTGGCAGAAGCCTGGTCCAAGGAGAAATTCTCTCTTTTCACTAATTATCCCTAATGTGGCACCACTGAGTTGTACTGGTTTTACCTATATACTGCCACTTTTTTTTAGATTTGGATGTTTTGCATATGTTCCTGTGCCATTTTGACACAGATCTTCATTAGAAAATGTTACTCTGAATCCTGTCGTGAAGGCTGAAGGAGAGAGGAAGAAAGAATAATAATCGATAAACAGTTAGAGATTCTGGCCCCCTCCTCACCCCCTCTTCTAATATACTTGGCTCCTGAGGGAGAGGTATCCATCACGGAGATGGCCGGGCTGTTATGCCACGTCGCCTCGTGCATGTGAACACAAGGTGACTCTGGGAGAGAAACAGCTCATGTATGCCCAGTCTTATAAATGCAGCTCCATGTTTCCCCCATAAAGTGTCCATCAGCACCTTAATGCATCTCCCAGTGAAAGTGACAGAGCCTGGGCTTGCACATTATTAACTCCAGACATTTTTATGAGCCTGTGGAACAGAGTGCTCCTTCTGAATAAGATATGTGTCCAGTGTTCAGTGGCTATATATCAGTCATTTCGTTTTTGGCATAGCATTACGGCCTCTGATAAGCACAGTTTTTAGTGTGTTTGTGTCTAAACCACAGACGATGTCCCTGTAAATACTGTCGTTATGTCATTATTATTCTCCAGCAAGATCAAAATAAATAAGGCTTAGTTTAGCTGTTTGGAATGTATTATGTCACCCATTTGCTTGCATGGAAAATACATCCATATTAATGTTATGTAAACAGTGTTTACAATGATAAATTGTGGCATGGAATCATAAGCAGCTTAGCAGAGTGGGGTTAAAGGCACAACCAAATTGGCAGGCTCATGATAAATGCATGGGATTTGTCTAAAATATTAATCAAATACAAATGTGCAATGAATTTAATAGTTCAGGAGAGCTATGTTTAGAAACAATTTCAGAGCCATGCACATTGCAGGGACCATGGACAAGGAAATGAAGGTAAATTGGTACATAAAGAATAGAAGCTGAATTATGTGAAGAAGGAGAATCTTAAAATGCAAGCAGCAGAGTGCTTTATTAAAATGTTCTTTGAAGATTTCGTGTTGCGTGTTTTCTACATTTAGTGGGCGTTCTCAGTGGGGAAGAATAACACTTAAACATTAAGTTGTGCAAGTAATACAAGCAATACAATTACTTCAGGACACTAATTTAATGAGTCTGCAAAGTGGGAATGCTGGCTCATGTAATCTAAAATATATTTCAGTGGCTATCAACCTGTTTCTAAATGACTCTGCTTATGCAAGGAGGCAAAACGGCACTTTTTTTTTTGGGGGGGGGGGGGGGGGCACATGAGACATTGAGCTGGAGAAAGACGCCCAGGCAAGGCAAGTAGAGTTTGGAAATGTCAAATCCGTGGTCGCTATTAGAGTTTACAGCGCGCCTCACACAGCCAATGGGTTGGCTGGAGCCTCTGTCGGAGTTGTTTTGGAGCCTGAGCTCAGCGTGATACTGTGCGTAAAATCTACGGGTCGCAGCAGCGGTGCCGTGGCAGACAGAGCTCAGCGAGCAAAGTCCATTGTCACACACACGGAATAACTTCCTTTTAAAAGGATGTCATATGTTGCGCTACGATGGTGCGCTACGATGACAATTTCCCAAAACTGATGATGTGAAGCAGAAACGTGGGTCCGTCCGTCTTCATCGACTCAGTTGCGCGGAGAAACGATGCTGAGCAAAGCTGCGGCAGGATTTTCCACTACAGGTAAGATGATTTTCGGAGGTGTTTCGCTACTTGTAGGCTATAGTAAAAAATATTCTTCGCCTTTTATTTCAGAGTAGATATGAGATCTCTTTATAATACAAAAGAGCAAAAACAGTCTATAAATATGAAGATTTCCGTCATGATCAGCAATATAAAATTTGAAAATGAAGTATTTGCAATTTTATGAGCGGTTAAAAAAGGTGTGATTTCATCAAAATAATGAAAATTGTGTGTGAGTGTGTTTTTGTAAGAGAAATTCATATAGATATATGATTACACTGTAAAGACAAAAACAGAGAAAAAATAAGACCATTAATAATTGTGGAGTCTAAGCACACACTCACATGTGCTAAGTGCACATCTTCATGGTGTGAGATAAATTATTAGTGGATGTGGGATGTGGCTTTTGTTGTCTAATGTAGTGTGTAATGGAATTCCCTGTTATCTGGAGAGTGGCTCAACCTCAGAATCATTTGAGAATGGAAACCGCAGGACACAGTGTTGAAGATACTGAGTCTTGGGTGTGTGGGCTCAGATTCAGCCACCGGCCCACATTATTCACGCACTGAAACCTATAGTGACTCATGATCAGGATATGATCTTTTTCTCAGGTCACAAGGCCAAAGGTCTGCTGCAGATCTACGTGTCTTCTCTGTGGGCCAGGATGACATTGCATATGTAGAAAATGCAAACAAATACAATATCAGCTATGTGATGTGAGGGTTCTTTATTTCTAGTTTTTTTGTTGAGACTGTGTCAGAGGCTTTGATATAAGTCTTGAGGATCATGTTGTTGCACTCGAGGGCATTTCATTTTTGGGCGTTAATGTTGTTTTTCCCAGCCCAGGTTGTTTGTGTCCAGGTCTGTTCAACTCAATCACCTCCCAAACCTCATAAATCACGCCCTGCCATACCTCTTTTTTTCTAATGTGTGAAAAAAAACTCTACAATTTCTTGTGTATTACCACCCAGTGGCTCATTTCTCACTACAGTACTTTCAACAAAAAAAGTGTGAAATGACTCTGACTTGATTTGCTACTTTCTACTAATTCCAAAACATGACGCAGTTGCCTCTGTGGCTTTTTTTCTGATTTCATCGTAACACGAAAGATTAATTTGATGGATGAGGTCTTTGTTGGCCAAAGGGGGCTGAACCATTGTAAGTGCTTAGTCAAATCTGGACATGCTCACACAGCCTCTAATGGCGGACGTGTTGCCTTAGTGACGGCCTCTCCTGACAGTCTTACTGTGTTGTTGTTTTGTTGTTTTTTACCTGATCCATTACCTTCCACTCATTTGAAAACATTCAGGATAACTGAGAAAGGCCAGTTCACAGACAGTCAAAGTAATCAGTATGCAGTGCAAAATATAGCAGAGCTCTGCACACTTCCCCCCGTTTTCAATATAGGCAGCCGTGATATAGGAAGACATTTTTTCCCTACATGTTTGTATGAATCTGAGAGTGTGAGATGCAACAGTTGACCATACAGCAGATGGTGATTTTATGGTCCAGACTGGTGAGAACTTGTGAGAGGAATGCTGATTGCCAAGAAAGATGAAATATTTCCTGCACTGAATTCATGTCCTAGATTATAACATTACTAAAAACCCAATGTTGGATCTGAGCTACTGGATGGATTAACTGCATTTTCCCCAAGAATGTACATCATTTAAACAAACTGCTTCTCATTTATTGCTTTTTAAGTTTGTATTTATCACATTTAATTGCAACTGTACTTATTTCCAGCTACCAGACTGCCAAATCCTTTTTGGACTTCATCCTCTGATCCACTAGACATTTGAACTTGTCATCATGGAGAGCCTCAGTGAGCTCCAGAACCCCTTGCTAGACAAAACCAGCAGACAAAAGGTGCACAGCGATTACCAGGGTTACCAGTGTGACTACTCGAGTCAGCCCTACCAGGACAGCCTCATTGGCTACTACTACACTGGGACTGGGACTAATGGCAAGCATAAGACGCAACAGTTCCTAGACGCCACATCCCTGCATCTGGCTGTGGAGGCTTTCTACAGGCCCAACTTTATCCTGTACAAGGACGACGTGAGCCTTCACAGCAAGGACTCCAAGAGCGAGAGCTTTGAGACCACTTTCACAGAGAGTAAGGACACTGTGCTGGATGGAGCTTCCACAGAAAACCCTCTGGACAGCGTACAAGGAGAGAAGGATGCAAAGATTCAGACGGTGTCCTATGATGTGGAAGAGGAGCAGGGTCCTGAGTATGAGGTCAGAGGTCACACCAATTGTATTGTGTTAAGAGATCTAGGTGCCTGATATACTGGGTCCATACTGTAGCCTGATACATGATTATAGAGGTTTTTCACTCTTGCTACACGCTATAAGGGAATAATAACTGTAACTATACAGCTTAAAGAGCACATTGATGCAAGTAAGAGCCATTTGGCAGTGCTTGACAGAGGTATTAGAATATTGAGTTGCTATATGAAATTAAAGGCGTTACAAGACTTACTCGTAACTGTCAGGGCCATCTTTCAGCAGAAAGTGAGTCATGGCGTGGATAGTGATGCTTATTATTTCATTTACCATTCTAATGGACTGCCAGTGTGATTCATGCTTATTTCTCTTCTCTAAATGGTCAATTTGCTGGAGTCTTTCATATCTAGTGCAGGGTAATTGTGCGCTTTTTTTATAATTACATTCTAAGAAAATCATCTCAAGTTTATCTATCCAGGCTATTGTTCTTTTAGGACTATAACTACACTCTCTGAAGAACAGCGTAACAGCAAAAGAGAAAAGTCTTTTTCAGAAGTGGTAAAATCTAATTTCATCCAGGGACATTTGTGAAGTACCCAGGGCTCTGAGCTGGCAGAGGAAGAAGTATAGCACCCTAACTGGGCTGATGATCGCGTCAGCTCTTGTCACTCGGAGGCCTGGCAGATAGATAGAGACACGGTAGTGACTGCCATTAATGCCATAAGTAATGCCGTGCTGTGAGGGTATTAAGCGGGTCTCCGCTGATGCATGGCTGTCGGAGCAGGTGAGCCTGGAGCCAAAGTTATTCCATGTCAATTTAAAAGAGCATATTAATCTGATGAACGGTTCTCAGATGAAAGTTGGGTTTCCAGCTGGAATATGAGACTTTTTGCTCAGCACCTGCGTTTCTTTACTTTCCCTTCATGCGTGTCTGTAATGTGTGTGCGCTTTTGTGCTAAGACTCATGCCCTTTGTGAATCATGAAAACAGACACAAACAGTGCCAGATGTGTGTTGATGCAAAGAAGTCAAATTAAACTTTTAGAGGACTTTCACAGCTCACACAATTTCTGCTGCAGTTTTCCATCATAATACAACCAGTTTTTGTCAGCATCAGTGGCAGGCTGTGTATTTTACACCTAGGCCTTTAGCACTATCCTACAGCAATAAACCACCTTTGAATAACCTCACCATGACACTAGGGCATTATAGTGATTTAACACAAGGCACAACACCTAGAGTAGAATACACTATTGCAGAGACCTGAATACACTGTGACTGAAGCCATCACTTTCAAGCAGCATAGCATATAGGCCTAGTCCAAATTAATGTAATTACCAAAGAAACAAAGACAAACCCACGACAACCGGTCACATTTATTCATACGACAACCACAAAGCGATCAACAACACAAATTACACAATTAGGAATCAACAGGCTCCCCCACAAATTTTAGCCAAGCTGCTGGGGCTCAACACACATGCCACCACGCACACACAAGGGCACAGCAGCCACTGATACTGCTCAAATTCATTCAGTCATTGCTTGTTTTATGCTGTGGTGTGCTGGGGAGGCAGCATTAAGAAGAGAGACGCTTGGCGACTGAACAGGCTGTTAAGGAAAGCTGGCTCTGTTGTTGGCATTGAGCTGGAGTCACTCACAGCAACTACAGAGAAACGGACCATGAGTAGGATGCTGGCGATCATGGACAATGACCGCCACCCACTACACAGCACGTTCTTCAAACAGAGGAGCATGTTCAGTGGCAGACTTCTGTCACTGTCATGCTCAACAGATAGGTTGAGGAGGTCCTTTGTCCCCAGGGCCATCCAACTCTTCAATATAACACAAAGGGGGAGGGGAGAAATGGACTTTTCAGCATGAGCCTGTCTCTCTCAGCCCCTACCATTATATCACTTTGTCTGCTGTACACCTGACTGTCTTATAAGCTATATTAGCCCTCCTACACAATCTGGACTGTGGTCATAACATCTACATCTTATAACTTATTCCCTGTTATATATTGTTTGTAATGTATATTATTTCTGTTTGTCAAGCAATTCTAATTCTATTATGTTTACATTCTTGTCTTTTCATAGTCATAGTTAATATTTAATAATCTAAGCTATTGCACTGTTCAATCCCTGCACTGTTCTCTTTTGCACTACCACCATTGCACACAGTCTACCATAGCATCTTTAACTCTTTAAATTTCTGTGAGTGATTTTTATGTATGTGAGATATATGTGTGTATGTGTGTTTGTTGTGTTATGGTTGTCTAAGCTACTGGATGCCTAAAATTTCCCTCAGGATGAATAAAGTATCTATCTATCTATCTATCTATATATCTATCTATCTATCTATCTATCTAAATCTCTAACACCAGCAGCAAAACTCTAAAGCAAGCCGTAAAAGCTAGAAAAATCTGTTTAATAAAATGCATAAAAATCCATTAAACTTACCAGAGTTGCTCATCATTTGAAAAAAAAGTACATCCCCCTTGCTTTCATTAACTTTACATCTAAAAATTGAAACAAACTTGAACTAACGCTACTGTTACGGTTATGTGACGCTAGCTAGTTTTGCTTCTCGGCCACCGAATACTAACTGGTCCGAAAAATGCCGACGTGGGTGGCTGGGCCAGCTAGAAGGCTCATGGTCTGTCAAAGAATACGCCCAACAGGGCAAACTCAAAGTTTGATTGGCGAAAAAATTTGACAATGGACAACATCGTCCCTATTCGCTTAAACAGCAGAGGGATTCACTCGAAATTCTGAAGGCCTCAGAGTAGATTTTTCACACAGAGACAGCACAGGGGGAAATCTGATTGGATAAACCAAGGGAGAGAGCAGCAATGAAATCACAGTAATAGACTCGTGGGAACATACTTTGTAAAATTAAATTAATAAATAACTATATAGGCTATATATTTTAGAAATTATATATATATAAAAAATTGTCTGATTCTGACAATCTCTTGGCCAGCAAGCCCTGACGGCCCACCCCTAGTCAGCATTAGAGGATGAATACCCGAACCGACGGGCCGGGCTGGGTTCGGACAGATATTTAGAAATGATGTTCGGGTTCGGGTTGGGCTCGGTCACATCAGCGCGATAAGGCATTGAACATTTTAAATTAAACAGCTTATTAACGTGCGCTTGTTGCCCCGTGTGCGCTGATGCGCTCATCTGTTAACATTTCCGAATGCCTTCCTACAGTTGTTTAATAAAAGCGGGCTTTCCACACAAACAAACGTACACGTGTCATTAGTATGAGAAAAAAATTTGATTTTAACTGTGTCGGGCTCGGGTCAGGCTCGGACATAAATATCTTAATGCCTGTCGGACGTGGGCTGGGCTCGGACAGAAAAATTTGGCCCGATCCGCACTCTAGTTAGCATGTGTTTTTTATACTCCTTACTGCAACCCATATCGTCACTGTACATTTCTATGATACCTCATCCTTTGTTTAGATCCAGCAACAGAAAAACAGGTATTATAACTTCACAATAGTAAATCTACAACTGTTTTCTATCAGCAGAAGTAAGACAACTGTGTGACAGAGAAAAATAAATTGCAGGTAACAAGAGCGTGTGGGTGATGCCACTGTGATTGCCACAAGTAACAAGGTGCAGGGGTCTATGTGTGCCCTGCTGTGGAGTCAACTGTCCCCTCCAGACTCTAACCAGGCCTCAGAGAACACTGTGCCTTTGCGGAGCCCCATCAGCTATACTGGCATCAGCCCAGACTGGGAGTGTGTCCTCAGCCGGCCGGACTCAGTGTCAGGCAGGATGTCAGTAGGTCTGAATGCACCAGTCACTCAGAAATGTTATCAGGTCCTGCTATAAAGATAAAAGGAGATTACTGCTGTTTGTACCCACCGGTTTATTCATGTGATGTCAGATTATGTGGTTATGACCAGCTGCTGTTTTGATGGATCACAGCCGGCTGTCCAGGTGGACAGTGTTCATAAAGCAGATAACAGGGAGCTTTATAATCTTCTCTTGGCAAAGGTAGCTGTTTGGAACCTGTTTGGATAATATATAGCACTGCTATCCTCCACTTACCTCTAACATCTAAATATGGTTTCAACACAGAAATAATTATTAGATCCTGTGGTTTGGTCAATGTAGATCAGCATTCTCAGAAGCAAAGAAAATTTTGCACAAGCTTAAAAACTTGGTTGTCAGCACACACGTATAGTTCCTTTCTTCTTTGCCTGCCTCCCTGACTGTTCTTTAATTACCTCTAAAAATGGCTGGTTCAGTTCCTGCCTTACATATTGATTTTTATTTTGTGCCTTCCTTTTACCCACTTTAATTGATCCCTGCAGGCAGCAAGACTAACAAATGAAACCTGCTCCTTACGGAGGCTATTTATTTAGACAAACATCCACTCCGTCCCTGGGACAGCTGACAGAAGTAAGGTAACGTCCTCTTGAAAGGTCACCCATGCAGTCAGATTGCCATTCCTGCTGCAGGCACGATGTGCCGATGTAGTCTGAGTGGTGTTCAAGCCCTTGTGGCCCTGAGTTTGAGTATGGAGGCACAGTAAAGGAGCCTGTTGTAAGATGCTGGGTATATTGAGGAGAGATGGTGGAGGTCTCTCATGCTGTAGAAGCAATTGAGCACATAAATGACCCTGTCTTCTTGCTGTTTCCCCTGTCACCTTGCAATGATGGAACAATCCGTCAATCCTCTGTTATCTGTAAGGCCGCTCATGGGTGTTGACAGAGGCATCAAATCCTTTCTGGCTGGCTGAGCACATCCTGTCCTGGGTGGTGGTGGTGGTGGTACAAGGGCAGATACACTGGCCTTGTGGGGGGGGGGGGCATGACTTGTCAAGCTACACCAAGTACCAAGATGTCCAAGTTCACTTGACTAACTACACGTTTCAACCTGACCCCATTATTATTTAGGTGTCAGTCTCAAGATCACCTTTTGTCTCTTTTTGTCAGTGTGTAGTTTGTCTACAAGCAGTCATGTAAAAAATTGCAAAAAAAGTGTATCATTATCATCCTCTCCTTTTCTGACATTTAACTATCCTTCATCAACCCGCTGTCTTCCAGAGTGACAGCTCCAGTGACAGTGAGAGCGAGGACAACTTCATCGTGCTGCCCCCTCGGGATTACCTGGGCCTAGCCATCTTCTCCATGCTCTGCTGCTTCTGGCCCTTGGGCATCGTTGCCTTTTACTACTCTCACAAGGTAAAGGAGACCAGAGACCTCAAGCCTGTCATTAAGTCTGATTACACTGCATTCCATTTAAGGTCAGCGAGCACAAGCACTCAGACAAGTGCTACTGCAGCCCATTTTACACCCTGTGACCCTCCTCTCAGTTGTTTCAGATGATTTACTATGTAAATTCAGCAGGTTCGGACCACTTGTCAGTGAGTCCACTTTAGGAAACCATTAACATTGAGGTTTTGGTCCGCAGTATGTTCTGTGTGAGCATGTGCACTGTGATTACATTATTTTAAGTTGTTGCATCCATCCTGTAGCTGAGACCTCGGTCTAATGTCAGGATCTTTCTGGTCCGCAAAGATTAGGCTCACGTCCAGCAACCTCAAGCAAAGCACAGCATATCTTAATGGTTTTGCAACATCTTCCACAATAATTGCAGAGACAATAATACCAGAAAAGAATGTGTCAGTAGAAAAAATAAAGGCCAGGCTCATTTCTTTGATAGGAAACCAAAACAACCAAACAACACATTTGTCACTGTCAGAGGCATAATTACCTAATTGCCATGGTAACTAATGGCTACCCAAGAGCATTTCTTGTTTTCTCTCCTTTAACTGTGGCTTAACACCTACTCATACACTCGGTGCTGATGAGTAACACACCGGCTCATTTCATCCTCTCCTTTGTTTTGTCAGACAGGCAAGGCCATCGCTAAGGGAGACTTCTCCAGAGCAGGAATGAGCTCCAGAAGAGCTTTATTCCTGGCTGCTCTTTCCATCACCATTGGAACAGGGATGTATGTGGGGGTGGTTGTGGCCCTCATAGCTTACCTGTCTAAGCCTGGACACGTATAGCACTGAGACCGGTGTGCTTGGGGGGATTTGCCTGTGCTGTTTATGAAAGAAGCTATATGAAGAGAAAAGACTAAACCAGAAAGACAGAGAGAAAAGAAGAAGAAAAAAAAAAAAACAAGATGTGTGGATTGAGTATTACTTGGACTGACAGGACTGCATATTGATCCGGACTGAATCTTTATTTCTGGGATACACTCCAAGGTATTCCACCACCACAAAAGGAAGAAAAGACAGTGCTGGGAAGAATGTCTACTCTTCCACAAAGACTGTGCTGTACTAATATGTTAGAAAAAAACGGTAAAGTAAAGAACAGTAAAGAACTACCTACATTTTATCACATTAGTCATTTACAGCAGTTTTATTTTACCTCCATAGTAGGCGTTTTCTCTGCCAATACGATTGCAGATTGTGTATTGTCCACTTTGTATATGAGTTTCTTGGAAAAAGTGGACCCTTAATAGAAAGAGAACAAAATTATACACAAAGTTGCTGAGCAGTGGTCAAGCGGGTTATCTGTTTTTATTGTGTACTGTTAATCTAGTCAATAAATACATTTGGCATGAATAATGAAACTTCTTCTGCCAAGTCTCTCATCCTCTTATGCATTGTCTCTTTGAGAGTAGTGTCTTTGAGCATCCACTTTTATACTAATAACATCCAGTTTATAACACAGTAGGCCTAAGTCTGGAACATGACGGCTAAGGTCGATGACAGGGTAATTGAGCTCAACTTAAAGGGTGCCGGGGTACATCACCAGACAAAAGGTTGTGAACACGACATGGATTGTGTGGTTAGAGAAGCCTGTCAGAGTGTATTGTCGACCATAGAGCGTTATATTGACAATTTGCTATTGCTGGCACAAGCCTCCGCTGTAACTGGCATGGCTCTTCATCGTCTTTTGGCATCACTCACTGTGTAGCCTTGAGGTGACTTTACCTGCCAAAGTGCTTGTGAGTGTCAGGAACAATGCCTGCTCTCTAAAGTCAGGATGTCAGAACAAATTGAGAGCAGCACTTTATTCCCATCCAGGACTTGGAAGGACCATCATGCAAGTCCCTTTCTCTTGCCCCACCTGCCATCCAATCAGAACACTGGCCTCCAGAGCCATCCTAAACCAATCATTGCCCTTCAGGTTTAACTTGCAGACAGCATTGG
This sequence comes from Sander lucioperca, assembly GCF_008315115.2. NCBI lineage: Eukaryota > Metazoa > Chordata > Actinopteri > Perciformes > Percidae > Sander > Sander lucioperca. The sequence goes on along the minus strand of NC_050190.1, from coordinate 14,060,314 downwards.
TCACATACTGAGCTCAAGAAGCAGAGGAGAAAATATTGACTACACCTACAGTATATACCTTATCATTCACTGCACCAGGATAAATGGAGCAGATGGCAAGGTAAGCAAGTTTTACAGGAAAGCTTTCACAGCCTGACCTCTCATATTTATCTGCTTCATCTTTCGCAGCTTCTCTTCATGCAAGTCTCTAATGCATGAAATGTGGCTCGATGGGGGAGACGGGGGCGAAAGTGCCGCTCTCATCAATGGTAGCTGTATGGGGTGCTGAAGTGGGCTCACTCTGTGAGCAAGTGCAGCGCTGCATGTGTTTTCCCTCCCTCAATAGATAGGGAGCTTCACCCACGCCTGCTCGCTCACTCACAGCATCCATAGCTCAGACTACCAGAAGCAAACTGATTTTATTAGTCATCCACCCCCACATGAATACAAACTTTCCAAGAGGCAGCAGCAGGTTGAATTTGAACTAGTGCAAATATTTAATTATGTTAGTGCACTTTTAGTGTGGGTATTACTGTATGGCACACAGGTCTTTGTTTTAAAATAATTATTAGTCCACACTGTTTCTAAATATAATCCTTGTATCTAAAATTAACCAAAAGTCTGTCTTTGTCGACTTTGACAAAGTCATACCCTGACCTGTCACATTTAGCAAATGACAAAAAAAGAAAATGAATGGGTCTTGCACACAGAACTAAAGTGAGAAACATATTTCTAGAAGAAAAAACAATGATGAATGAGCCGAAACAAAATGGAAAGAAACTGAAAGGGAGTGGAAAGACAAAAAGACATTAGCACTGAGTGCTACATTAATAAGGAGCACAATGCTCTTGACTGTTCGTGCGACTGAAAGCCATTTTCAGATTCCTATCGCTGCTTTGATAAAATACCTGTCACCACTCTCTGCTCGTGGACAACAGACACACAAACAATATCTTCAGTTTGTGCCATGCCTCTGCAAAAGAGGATTTAGCCTATTTGAAGTGATTGCGACAATTACTGTACAAAACAAACAAACAAAAAGCTGTGAATGTAGACATTTTATCCTTTCGTTTTACTGACATTTAGTAGAAAAAAAATCCTGGAAAACTATCAAAGAACCCCCCGGTGAAATGAATAGAAACATCAAGTCTAACAGTTGAAAATAAGAACTCAGCAAACACATTTTCAACTCAGCACCCGAAACCACAATGGGAGGATGTGAATGAGGAGTATGAAAACTCTGTCCTGAATTTTAAAACTATTGGGGAAATGTTAAAGTGGAAAACCTCTTGGTTCTGTATTGTGTGACAGAGCTTAAATCAGAACCACATAGTTTATTTGGTAGATCACAGACACTTGCATGCTGTTTGAAGTTCATCCAGAGATAATTTTTCATGCAGGCATTTAATGTATATTTGATTATTCCAGGGACAATTTCTGGGTCACTGGCAATGGATGGGATTAAACTCATGTCAAGCGCCCTCTGAGATTTCAACAGTTTACATGCAGATATGAATGGCAATTAGCATTTCTTTTTTAACCTTTATTTAACCAGGAATAATAGCAGAGAGAGCAGCATACTTAAACGCCCTTTTCCCCAGTTCAGTACAGACTTTAGGGAAAGTCCTAGGAGTGAAGACAAGGGCTTTGAGGTTTGTGATAAATCTCAGTCCTCCATGGTAGACAGTATCCGGCATGTAAAGACATTGTAAGGATGCATGAATGTATACAACGCCATAGTCCAGCACAGACATAAAGGTAGCAGCAACAAGTCTCCTTTTGGTCTCAAAAGAGAAGCAAGACTTGTATCTAGGGCTGAAACGATTCTTCGAGTAACTCGAATAATTCGATCACTAAAAAAACCTCAATGCGAAATGATTTGCCTCGAAGCTTCATTTAATCAATGTTACCAACGTTGTATCGCTCACGGTGTTTTCACATGGATGATTATTACTGTCGCACACCGGGCTGACGCTGGTGGCGACACATGCCATGAAGACTGACGCCGCAGATTACAAAATGAAGAAAGAGCGTAAATAGTGAGGGGCTAAGAGAAGAGACAGGCTGGAGAAAACAACAGAGAGTGTCCAAAGTTTGGAATCAGTTCAAACGTAATTAAAATGAAAACTCTGTATAGTGTGTCTACTGCAAAATTGAACTAGCTTACCACAATAATAGCACGTCAATAACGTCAATGCTTCAGCATCTCAACAGAAAACATTGAGTCTAACTTAATCATCCATTCCACAAAGTGGACCCGACAACAGTAAATCACAGAGTCATATGAACGATGAAACTACACCAACAACTACCAAAAACAAAGACAAGAAAATACGTAGTGGTGACCACAATTTGATCTAAAGAGCCGACTTGTTGACTATCCCTTCGGAAAAACAGCTGATTGTTGCGCACTCTCTCTCTCCACGGAGAAACAGCTGATCAACGATCTACTAGCATAAGTGTAACAGAGCTGTGTGACATTGTAATCAAATATAAATGAAAATAGGTTGAGTATAACTAATATTTACATATAGGCCTATATACAGATCAGTCTCAGGTTGAAACTTGTAGTTCTGAAAGTTAAGTTGCACAATTTAAGGTATGTTTAATGTAGGCCTTAGTTTGAGGTTGTTATTGCATTTCAGAAAATGTTTTCTTTAAAAACAATGTAATATGGCACTTAAATGCACTTAATGTGTTTAGTTTTTTTGAGAGATGATATTGTAAGCAATGTAGGCAATAAACATGTTGCTTTTTCCGAAAATTAAACCAAACTATTGTATATTATTGCTCTTCAATAAAAGAAAAGTATTTATCCGATTACTCGATTAATCAATGGAATAATCTGTAGAATACTCGATTACTAAAATAATTGATATTAGTATCCAAAATAAAAACACAATTTTAACTTTATTTTTTTCACCAGTTGCTGAATGTGCGGCTTAAATGAGAGTGAATCATCAATTATTTTTTCCAAGATTGAGATACACACTCAATCTCAGAGCCCTAAAACGTGATAATAGAAGGAAGGTTCAGTGGCTTTGATTTTGCATTTGAAAACATAAGTTTTGTTTTGTCAACACGTAAACAAGTTTTAAATCACACAGGATACGTACGTACAAAATTAAAAACAAGTTGTAGCTGACAAAGAGCCGGGTTAGTGGAAATTTGAATGGAAACATTTTGATCCAAACTGTTGATATATATATAATGAATAGTAGTGGTCCCAGGAATGATCCCTGGGAACGACCTTTGATACACTAATGGAGCGAGAAGTGAAATCTTCTGCCTGCATGCATTGCGATCTGCCTGATCAATCATTTTTAAACCAACAGCAGTGTTGGGGAGTACCTACATGTAACGGCATTATGTCATTTAATTACATAATAGAGGTAACTGTAATCTGTTACAGTTACTGGGGAAAAAATTATCAAAAATGTCGATGTCCAACCTCAGGAAACATCTGCGGGTATGTAAGTTAAGTTAGCTTACAGTAAATGCAAGCAGTCATCAAATAAAGTAGGGAAGACATGCCTACCTTCTGTGTGACACACCGGGATTCTAATGTGTATTGAAGACATATTTTAGCACCATATTTTGCTTAGTGCATACGCCGTGATATTTTGTTTTGTTATGCTTTTAAATCCTCAGAATGATCTTGTATTAAAAAGAGGTGCTGAAGTCTGACTTTGTTGTCCTGTTCTTCAAAATTTAATTATTATAATCTTAATTCAAGCGATGACAGATTTTAAAAAGGAGTTTGACAGTAGTCAGTGTTGAGTACTGCTGTAAGGTTAACACTGCCAGTTTTAAATATTTAAAAATAGTTAACTGTTGAAAACATGCATTCAAAATTGCGCACCAAGCTGCTTACAATTCGTATTTAGGAGTCAGTCCCCACACACACACACACACACACACACACACACACACACACACACACAACAGGTGATGTGAATAACCCTCCAATCACCTCAGGGGCATTCAGCTAAAACAAATTGGGAAAAAGGAAATTACAGCAAGTAGTAAAGAATAAGGGACTGCTACAATCTAACAACTTAATGTATTTTTTAATTATTTTATTAACACTGAAGGAAAATACATACGTCTTTGAATTCATAGTGGAATCTAAAATGTCCAAGAAGATTTAAGTCTATGTCTCAACAATCTATGTACATGCGTTTTATAAAACAGAAAGGCTAGTAACTGAGTAATCCTTTATAGCAAAGCAACATGAAAGAGTTTGGGGTTTTTAGGTCCCCAGTTGTTATACCAATAGGTGAACAAAGGGATGGATTGTGTACCATGTAGATCTAATAAAAGCAACATTCTCATCAGCAATCCCATCATTATTCACTACTAATTCTACTGTTCATCTGATGTCCTAAAAAAAAAAAAACATATTTGCCAGCTATTATGTATCTGCATCCCTTCAATAGTATTCTTGAAGGATTCAGTCTTAGAACTCCTAGCTTTAGTGGTACCCTATATATATTATTTTGATGTACTTGTACTTTACTTTCATTGTATGCTACTTTCTTAGAGGTAAATAATGTATGTTTTACTCCACTACATTTATTTGACATTTTCCAACCTTTTTGGCTTGTGATCCCAAACCATACAATGATGTAGGTAATTTGTTCCTACCTTCTAATACGACCCAAGGGAGCGTTTTCCGTCCGCTTATCTACCAGGCCCCCAGGAAGCGCGCCGGGCTTTGAAGCAAATTGAACGTAGTGGCCAAACGGTGGAATTGCAATGTCAGGTGATGCCCTCTAGCCCAAGGATTTTTCCTATAGACTTACATGGCGAAAGAGATGTCTATAAATCAGTGGATTCAATTTTTTGAGCGTCACAACCCCTGCGAAATGACTTGTTTCACTATCAGAAAGTCTAGAAGAGCCGGACGATTAAATCATGTATTCCACATTCAAGTTAGCAGAGCACTAAACTGGAAGTAGCCGGCACGGCCGGCGGAGGTCTCTAGTGCGCTGCTCTATGGGCCGCATAATGCAGAAGCAAAGCAAAATATCCAGGTATTTTTTGGCTCCATGAAGGCTATATGCGCCACTGAGCAACTCTCATAGGAATGAATGGGACTCCGCCTCAAACGTTGTATCCAGGTCTTATAATACATCCATGATATCTACACCAGAAAACGTAACGGTCACGTTTTTAAACACGTTAACGTTACACGGTCACAGTATAGTTATGTTTAGGCAGCAAAACTACTTAGGTTTATAAAAGGATTGTGGTTTGGGTTAAAATCAGAAGTTACTTCACTTCTGGTAAAGCACGTGACGCAGAACGTGACATAGCTCCATTTGTTTAGTTTGTTTCATAAAGTTAAAAAGAACCTTACCATTTACTTTTATTTTCAAACGAGACTGACCCCAATCTCCTGGGTGATAGTCCTGTGTTTGTTTGTTCCAGGAACTGGGTACTTTTATACTTTGTCACCTAAAGCTTTGGTTATACTTGCCCGTGACACTGTGGCGCGCTTCAAGCATGCACAGAGACATTCATGCTCAATGCATTGTTTGTTGCAGTATTCTCTGAAACACCAGGGGGCGTAAAAACTAAATAATCTGTGAATAAGCAAGAAGTAGTAGAGAAGAAAAGAGCGGAAGTAAAGGAAAGCAGACTGCCTGGCAACAGTAGTTACATCTGTCGGTACACAATCCATTCTGCCTGCACGATCCGTTCTGCACATGCGCAAGATAATACTGTTTTACCGAGGATACGACCTGCACGATCTGTTCCACGCTAGCCTATGGCTAGCCTCCACCGGGAAGCTAACGTTAGTTTAGCTAACAGCTAATTCGGCTAACCGCTAGCTGACAGCTAGATTCAGTCTAAAATAACGTTAACTCAAACTTAATGGGAAAAGCAGGCTACAGCTAAATTAAGACTTCACAGTAATAACAATAAAGACAAGTATTGAGTGATTGTATTTTAAATGAGCACAAGTAAAGTAGAAGTGACGTAACAGCTGTTATATATGTTAGGTGTTTGTTATATATGTCGTTTATTTTCAAGTTTTATTTTGAGGGTCTTAAAGTTATTACACGCTGTCTCAGCTAGCAGTTAGCCGAATTAGCTGTTAGCTAAACTAACGTTAGTTTGCCTGTGGAGGCTAACGGCAGCTAGCGGTTAGCCGAATTAGCTGTTAGCTAAACTAACGTTAGCTTGGCTGTCGACCGGAAGCGTGGAACAGATCGTGCAGTGTCGTAAATCCTCGTATAACCGCGCATGCGCGAACATTTTGCGCATGTGCAGAACGGATCGTGCAGGCAGAACGGCTCATGTACCGACAACATCCATGATAAACACAGACGTACCATCAAACATTACATATATCTACTCTAATCATTAACCTGACTGTCGTTTATCTCCTAATTGAAACTACTGTCTGCCTCTAACACTGTTAAGAACATTCTTTCCATGAAGCCGTTTTTTAGCTTTGACAAAGTGATCTCTCATGTTTTTCCACACTCTACAGCAAAATGCTTCTTCTTTTCCCAGTGTGGTTTCTCTCTCTGACCACATATTTAAGACTGTTTGACTCCCTGTGGTCTGTACATGAAGAATCATGTTTGTACAGGCGAATCTGCTTAGCCAGCCTTCCCAGCTGGCCATGTTGAACGGAAAGTGCAGGTGCACGACCACACGGCGCGACAACTTGCGGAGCCTTCGCGCTGGAAACAACAGCCGTGGTGACGTAATTTTATGGCTCGTGCACCTCGCGCCGGGAACACCGCAGCAACCATAAACCTAGCTTTACTTTGCCTCAGTCGTAATTGCTACCCCACTAGAGGGTGCCACCACTATACATGTAAATATGAGTCATAATTGCTGTTTGAACAAACGACTTATGTGGCCGTTTTTCTGGGGTGGACAGTCTCACTGATTCATGGTTTCCTTTAAATATCTGTTTTAGGTCCAAAGAGGTAAAATATTTATTTTTATTTTTTCCAAAAATGCTAATACCAAACGCATATGTATAAATGAATACAAATTTGTGTAGCGTTTTTTTCTTCTTTCCTCTCGCATTAATCATATGAAGACCCCTCAGATATATCATTGGACTAAACTAACTGTATAGTTAAAACTAGCTCTGCCTCAACCAGCTAAAAACAGTAAAATTCTACTGATGTGTTCATGCATTTACATTAACAATCTAATAATGCTGAATTCATTTATAATAATATATATATAATCAGTCACAAGGGCCATTTTTTATTCAGAATTAATCTTTTTACTTTTGACAATGTATAAACTTTTATCTAATAATATTTATGTACTTTAAGTCAGTTTTGAATGCAGGACTTTTACTTGTAATAGAGTATTTTTACATTCTTTTTATTGGCCTTTTTACTTACATAAAGGATCTGAGTTCTTCTACCACCGCTAGCTTTAACAGGAAAAATCTGTTTTCCCAACAGGTTTTTCAGCACTTTTCAGTGAGCATGTGCGGAAATAAAGATATCCTTACAGCGACTCTGATGTCAGCATTCATGTCTGTAAATCTCTCTCTCTCTCTCTCTCTCTCTCTCTCTCTCTCTCTCTCTCCTTTAATATCAGAGTTAAGCTCATCTTTGAAACATTTCACACATACATGCTTATCTGCCCTAACACCTTTGTCGCACAGCAATATGCTTCTCTCTGTGGCGCCGGCATTTGCCAGGACTCTGGACTGATAAGGACCTCACAGCCTCATATTCTGGCTTTGCTTATCACTCTTGAGCAACAAGGGAGCACTGTCTTGCTGTTCATGTTTCTGTTCTCTAGATAAGTATAGACTGGACTTCTTTTTTGCTTTGAGCATTCCTCAAAACTGCCGTCTTGTGCCAGCAAAGCATCTAACGCAGCTCTCAGATAAGACTCAGGGAGATGTGTTGGTTTTTAATTGCAACCTGAGTACCTGACACTTCACGGGGAGGGGTGATGTCAGTTTCTGAGAAATAAATTGGATATGAAGCAGACTAACACAGTTTACAACCACCCAGATGACTGTAGCATCTGAACGGCGTCTGGTGTTGTACCACACATCATAAATCTTTCTGGGACAAGCAGCCAAGTCCAACTTCAAGAGATAACCGATATACAGTACTCGACTAGGCAGCAGCAAGGACTAGGGTTGGTGCCTAAACGACCAGTATCTACCGGACTGAATTGCAATGCAGATTTCGGGTGCCTCATTTCAGTGCCACTTAAATGCCTTCTGCGCTGCTCTCTGATGCTCTGAAACAGACGTTAGAGGCAACAGGAGCATCGCTGCACGTGACGCTAGTTAACACTACACTTGACAGCAGGTAACTTTGGCCTACCGTTGGCTAGCAGCTGGATTAAACATGGTTAAAATGTTGACAGCTAAATGGTGTAAAGTGTGACTGTATTTCACTGTAGAATATTCCAACACCGGGACATTCAACAGTCTGCAGCTGCCGTTGTCGGAAAAACAACACAGACGGTGCGTTCACTTGAAACTAGTAAGCCTCGTGGTGCATTGAAGGTTATTGTAAAATACCCTATTCCCTAATTTTATTAAGTATCGGTTCAGGCACCGTTTAGGCACCAGCACCGTTTTAAAAGTATCGTTTTAGCACCGGTATCGGAAAAAACCCAAACGATACCCAACCCTTCCGAGGACACATAACTCCCACCATAACAACTGTAATCGTGCTAACCCCTGTAATCTTGATGCAAACCAAGATTTCAGATTCATTCTTTTTTGGGAGGAAACAAAAGAAATCTGGTGACTCCACCCAATTCACCAACTATCGTCCTATATCTGTTTAGCCCTGCTTTTCTAAAGTTCTTGAAAAATGTGTTTATTTTTGTTTAAGAATGAAAAAAAAAAAACTCTCTTGGCATATTCTTAGACTTGTCAAGAGCCCACAGTCAATCATAACATCCTTAAAAAACATGGTTTTCATGGGGTTTCTTAAAAATGGTTGGATCATTATTTGAAAAACATAGAACAGTATCCATAAACAGGCAAAACTCAAACAGAGCCAAGCTACTGTGTGGGGTACCTCAAGGTTCAATACTTGGACCTCTCCTATTTTTGATTTACATCAATGGTCTACCTTAGATCTGTAATAATGCATTGCTGTCCACAGAGATTCACTCTTACAATACAAGATACTCTAAGGACATTCATCTCCCATTTTGTCGAACGTCCCTTAACCAATATACATTGAAATACAGAGGAGCATATCTTTGGAACAGTCTACCAGCATCATTACAATCAACATCTACATTATCATCATTCAAAAAACATTTAAAAAGGTCACTAATCAACAATTCCACCTTTAATTTTTGACAGGACAGCAAGGTGAGAAAGGGAGGAGTGAGGGGGGAGACATGTAGGATATTTGTCACAGTTTGGATTCAAACCCTGGACCTCTGCGTCAAGGCACAAACCTCACAGTATATGTGCGCCTGCTCTACCACTGAGCCAACCCGGCCACAACAATTACTTTTTAAAAATTATATACATTTAATTTAATTTTCACTGCTGTGTAACTAGTGTTCCTTAAAGGTCCCATGGCATGAACATTTCACTTTATGAGTTTTTTTTAACATTAATATGCATTCCCCCAGCCTGCCTATGGTCCCCCAGTGGCTAGAAATGGCGATAGGTGTAAACCGAGCCCTGGGTATCCTGCTCTGCTTTTGAGAAAATGAAAGCTCAGATGGGCCAATCTGGAATCTTGCTCCTTATGAGGTCATAAGGAGCAAGGTTACCTCCCCTTTCTCTGCTTTGCCCGCCCTGAGAATTTGGCCCACCCATGAGAGAGAGACATGGCTTTCAAACAAGCAAAGTGGCAGTTGGTCAAAGCCACACCCCCACCCTCCACCTTGCCCCCCCCTCTCCTCCTCAATAGCTACAGATACAGAAATGGCACATATTATAAGGAAAGCTCATTGTGGGACTGGCTCTAGTGGCTGTAATTCTGCACCAAGGCTGAATTTCACGAAAGAGACTTCACATACAGTATTAGGGAACCACTAAGGCCTATATAAAAGCATCCAAAGAGCACCATGTCATGGGACCTTTAAAGGGGTGGTTTCTTTATATGCCTTTTCTTGGCTTCTAACCTCCCTTGCACAATGTTTTTACTTTGTATCAAGCCTTATCATTGCTCTTTTTTTTTAACAATTTGCTAATAAACTAAACTAAAACATCAACAAGTCCTCCAAACCATACAACTATATAGCTTGTTTATTCCTACCCTTTAATACGACCCATAGGAGCGCCAACGCAAATAAAGCGCCAATATCCTTCACAAACTCTAAATACTGAGAAGTACTGAGATTATGATTCTTACCCAGTGAAGGGTAAAAGAGAGTTGATTGGCTCTGTGTGATCAAACCCTTTGGATAGCTTTGGGGAAACCTAGGAAGATGAAATCAGCCCCCAGCCAGGACAGATCATTTAGCCACAGTATCAATCCCATCTCCATTAACCCACAGTAGACAGCTTCATCACTGATAGCGCCAGAGGAGGGACAAGAGATGAGAATATTGATCAAGATGTCTGCTCAAAAGCTTGTAATATAACCCTTTTTTCCAGCCTGACAGATATGAATCAATGTCCAGATGCACATGTTTCAGCAACAGGAGTTTCATATATTGACTGCATTAAAGAAAAGATGTGATTGTGAACTTGTAATGTAATTCACCTGTACACCAAATCACAAAGGGTTCTGATTTTGAATGAAGCTCAAGACTTCCCCCATGTGGATAACATGTTGCACTACATGCAGGCAGTAAGATGAAGCACTCAATGCCAGTATTCAATTTAATGCTCATATTTTTGGCAAATTAATTCATGGTTTACCTGCATTAAAAGACACATGCTCAAATGTGCTATATCAGACCCATGTACGCTTACATGTAATGTGAATGTGAATATGTATGTAAACATATACTGTATGTATGCCTGTCTGTAGAAACATGTACACATATGTATGCATATTCTCACACACACACACACACACACACACACACACACACATCCTGTAAAACACATGCACACACACACACAGTTTGTGTATACGTTTATGCATATATGTGCATGTATTAAAGCCTACAGAATACATATATATGCATCCACTCTCGCTCTATGTATATTTATTGATGTGTTTTTATATGTATTGAGGTACATACTGTATAGAAAATAAAAAATAACTGACAAAACAATCTCTGCATAAGGTCTATTTTACTGAGTTATTCCAGAGCTTTCAACCATATCACACAAAGACGTAATGACTTTATCTGCTGTTTTCAAGGTCAACAACTGTCAGGCTAAAAAAAATATTAGGCTACTTGTTTTTGGGTAAATTTCCCAAATCTAAAACATCTTCAATAATATCAAAAAATTAAGTAAAGCGCATTTCATTTTTTTACGAGACAGCTCAGATGTATAAATGAATTTTAACTACTTGACAGGTGGATTTTATTTATTTTTCACATATACAGTATATATATATATATACACACACATTGTTATGAGATTGTTTTGTAGATATAGTTTAATTTTTTCCCATAACCCAGCCATGTGGGTAATGGGTATGGGTAAGAGACGCATTGGAAGTAATAGAAAGAAGTTGATCACAAATTAATTTTCAAAGAGACGCATTGGAAGACCAAAATGATGCATAAATAATCATTTCTAAAAACCTGTAAACTGTAATTCCATTTATTTTCTAACAACAACCAGCTCTAAATTACTAAATTACTCTGAAACATACTTGGACTTTTGTTGTACTGATAAGTCTATGCAGCAGAGGGCAGAACAACACCATGTTTCAATACGCTTTAGTTTAACTACATCTTATGTTTGAGCTCATCTCAGCACGCAACTGGAGCCAAGAGTCTTCCCAAAATGATCTGCAAGCACTTAATCTCACCAATGAAATCATATTGCTCACAACCCTATCAAAAAAGAAATTGAATGTTAATGTTGCATTAGTCGAAATCTTTCCATAAACCTCCCTCTGATCTCACTTTGCATGGATTGAGATGCTCTTATGATGGTCTTCCAACAAGCAGACTGCCCATCATAAGGGATACTGTGAATAACCTCCTCATATCTAATGTAAACAGCTTGATCTTCAGCAAATCTGATCTGTCATAACCTCCTATTTCACTCTCAGGGGATTAAATAGCTTTGCACTTTAGAGGAATAATCCTCACTCTCTGTAGGCCTATGTCTTGGCCTCAATAACTGAATTGGGTTGAGGGTATGTGGAGGCGAGGGCTCGGAGTTCTATTGCAAATCATTGCAGTCACTCAGCCTTAAATGGTTATTGGGTTTCATGAGAATTCCACCTAAAAAGAGGATGAGCAACAAAAGTTTGTTGCTTAAAATGTGAAACTAATTCTCCTGAAATTTAAGAAGAAACCAAAATGTTCTAACTTGTATGAGGTTAAAGACACTTCGGGAAAGAAGAACATCATGTTAAATCCTTAATTCTCATGTTGACAATGTTAGTTTAGCCTGTTAGCATGCTCACATTGGCTAAATAGCACTAAACACAAAGTACAGCTGGACTGATGGGAATGTCATTAGTTTGGCAGGGATTTTGGTCATAAACTGAAAATGTTGACCTGATGATGGCACCATATGAAAAGTTAGGGGTCACCAAAGTCCTGAGGGGAAAATGACTACAGCAATTAAACCACCTTTGAATAACCTCACCATGACACTAAGGCATTATCTTGTGGAATAAAGTGATTTAACACAAGGTTCAACACCTAGACAGTTTCAATACACCATTGCAGAGACATACACGGTGACTGAAGCCATCACAAAAACAACCCACAACAACCGGTCACATTTACTCATATGACGACCACAAAGCAATAAAAAAAATAACACAATCTGCGATCAACAGGCTTCCCCACAAATTCCAGCCAAGCTGCTGGGGCTCAACACACATGCCACCACGAACACACAAAGGCACAGCGGCCACTGACTGCTCAAATCTCTAACACCAGCAGCAACTAGGCTAGCTAAAGTAAGCAGTAATTGTTAGTAAAATAATTTTACAAAAATGCAGAAAAATCCATTAAACTTACCAAAAGCTGCTTCTCATTTGAAGTAAACAAAGTATACACCTTCCTTTTATTAACTTTACATCTAAAACTTGAAACAAACTTGGACTAACATTACTACTACGGTTATGTGATGCTAGCTTGGTTTGCTTCTCGGCCACCGTATACCAAAGATCCTCTCTGCGTATAGGCCATAGACAGTAAACTGGTCCGAAAAATGCCGACGTAGGTGGCTGGGCCAGCAAGAAGGTCTGTCAAAGAATACGCCCAACATGGCAAACCCGAAATTTGATCGGCTAAAGAATGTGACAATCAATCAACAATATCGTCCCTATTTGCCCTACTGACTTAGAAAATGGAAATGACAGGTCTTAGTTTAGCTGCCAAATAGTGAAAGAAAGCAAGCAATGAGATAAACCAGTGATATCAAGTTCAAGACAATGCGTGTTAAGTTAACTTCTGCTGAAAATACTGAATCTTCTTCAGCTCAGGGAGACAGCAGCTCTGTAGCTGAGTTTATGTTTTGTGTGACCTCAAAATAAAGTGAGTAATTCTTTAATGGATGAGGATGCATGGTGTCTTCCATGTATCTTTTCAGTTTTTAATGTAAAACAAAACTTGCTGAATATGTATGAGGTCTCCATCACAAATCCACCCTTTAAATCTCAAGCATACATCTCTTCACTTCTGATTTATGTGGTCAAGCATTTTCCTAAATGAAAATACACCTGTCTTACTATTCAGGTTCATTATATCAACATTTCGTATTACTCTGACACACTCCAGTCCATTTCCTAGCCATCATTCATTATTGTGTGTATACTTATCTCTGTCAACAATGTAATTAGCAACCTTTTCCCCATCCGGTGACATTATGGTTCCAATCTGAGGGCCATTCAGTGCTGAGACATGCAGCAGCATACTGATAATAGTCATCCCTTGCCCTTTTAAAATTACTCTGTTAAATTGGAGTATAACTCAATTGTTCAACTCATTAGGAAGCCCCATTAGCTAACTGAGGATGAAGTGTAAAATGTGATATGGATTATGGCTAATGCAGACACATAGATGTGTTGTAAAGCTGAGTTCAAGTGACCAGATTCAAAAGGTTTATAGGGGAAATAAAGATAGCCAAAGTCTTACAGCATTATTTGTTGGCAAAGTATTTAGATAAGAGGATGAAACAGCTTGAAAGCCGGCTAATAATAGCATCTATTAAAGTGATTTAAGGTCCTACTTGGGGTGCTTTCACTCTCTTTCCTCTCCCAAAAGCACTGGTCCCCTAGTTTAATCTCAAATTGAAGGCGCTCAACTGCGACAGATTATAGGGAGTAACCTGAGCATGCAGCCGTCAACGGTGTCCTAATGAGCCCAGCCAGCAGAGCATCAAGTGACAACAAGTTACTACTACTACTGCTACTCCAACGAGGGCCACTTCGTGCCATTTAAGAGTTTCAGTAATGCCTTCACAGCTGACATTTGTTTGAAAGGAAAGCAGAATAAATAGACACCAAAAAGCCACATTTAATAAAAGGCGATTTCTATTTGATGCTTTGTATTTTGAGTTATACATATTTTGAAATGAAAACGACAACAAACATCTTTTAAGACAACAAGAAAACATATGTTAAAGTGTGCCTTTAGTGAGAGAGATTAATATATCAAGTATATACAGCGCGGTATAGGACAACAATTACTTTCTGTCGGTGGGTTGGTTCTTATTTCAAATGTCACCATTTAGTAACTGTACAAGCAACATAAAAATGAGTGCCAAGAATTAAATGTACTTGACCGTTTATTGGTCATTGGTAGCCCTAATTAATATGATCTAACTGTTATATTGGATACAATTTGAATCATCTGGCTCTATATATAACTGTAGGGTCTATATACACCAATATTAACACTTTACTCTCAGTCAAACCTTCCCTACTATGCACACGCAACAACAACTGTGGGTTTGGAAGTAAATCAGAAAAAGTGCATTTTGCATCTTCTGTGCAGCACTAAACCGGTGACGGCCAGATGAGTTTTCTTCTTAAAGAAGTCCAGATACAGGCCAGTTTAAGAGAAGTCAATGTGGGATGGAAACCTGCAGGACAGTGAGTTATGTTGGGTAAGTACAGCCAGCCCACTGCATTCACTCATGAGAATAGCAGTCCACAGGAACGTGATACTCTCTACGGACTTTTCTCCTCCTCTGCTGGACTCAGGGGATCACCGGCTTTCTCCTCGGCCGCCTGTCTCTCCAGTTTGCCCTCCAACAGTCTGTCATGAGAAACCGTCCCCAGCACTTTGGCACTGTGCTCCTGTGCCTTGGCCCTGAGAGCAGCAATGCTGTTCTCTCGCAGTTCCTCTTTAGAAATGGTGGACTTGCCCTCTGACCTCTTCTCCTCTGCTTCAGCTTCTTCCACCCTCTGAGAGCTCGGCTGTTGGGGTGCATCGCACTGTCCTGTTGCCGGGGGGACCGCTGCCTCCGTGGACTTTTTGTGCATCCCTGCAAAGAGTTGCGGGTATTCAGATTTAGAATAGCGTCTGTTGATTGGTAAGCCATCTTGGACTGAAAATAGCAAACAAAAATAGTTCCGGTTTAGAATATAATGTTTGAATAAACGATGGTGATGCGTGACCAGCGTAGAGGATGAGAATGTTTTTTGCAATGCAAAGTCTATGCCATGTCCTCTATATTTAGGACGTTTCTTTGCTTTAAAGGGTCAGGCTTAGCTAAATAGAGCCTCTACCATCCGATCCTTCACACTGTATCAGTCCGTCACACCAATGTTGTTATGATAACGCGTTAATAACTTTCAAATAGAAAGTGCTGTACTGTTAATATTGAATTATGTGGTAAATATACTCTCCACACATATTAAACGACCATTAAGTGTTGACACAATGAGGCAATGATGCTGAATTTTTGGGGGAAACAGTAAGACATCAGCCTCACCGAGCAGCCAGGGGGCGCAGGACTCCATGATGCCATCCTTGGCAGACTTGAGGATGGAATCTGGCAGGGGGATGGAATGCCTCACCATGGCTCCATACAGCCCATACTCAGCCATCACAGTGCTGCGGCCCCAGCATTTCTCCCTCTTTCTCCACTTGGCTCTGCGGTTCTGAAACCATACCTGTGACAGGAGGACAAAACACCCAGTTTTTAGTCACTACCAGCATCTTCATCTTCAAATAAGACAAATAAGTCCAGTTTTTGCCAGTGAGGAAGATATGTATTTATAGTATATTAGTTTGGAAATGGCTAAGATGGAACAACATGAGATTAGTGGTTTATTTTAAGGGTTGCAAACAATCCAACTGCAGCATGCAATTAGCATCTCCTGATAAGAATTTCCCAATATCTATCTATCTATCTATCTATCTATCTATCTATCTATCTATCTACCAACCATCCATCCATCTTTTATTATGTTCAAGATGCAACTGGTACCACTTTCTACTAAGGCACTCTAAAGAGGTTTTGTCTTTATTAATGATTAATAAACAATTTACTAATGCTCTATACATCAGTTATAAGCTATCAATACGATTACATTTTGGGTTTGTAGGTTGTGAAACAATCCATGTGGCTGCTGTTTCTATTTGGAATTTGGTCATTATACTCTATAGCCCTTTTTCTTTATTGATGACTTAATACATTATATAACTGCAGACATGATGCCATATTAGAAAGTGTAAACCCCAGTATGTATTAATGCATTATGAACATTTATAACTGCATTCTTAGAAAAGATCATCAAATGGGATTTTTCACAACCTGGCAACCCAAAAGCTGTTATTAATGTCTTTTAGATGACCCGTAAAGCTTTAGTAAATTATTTAACCATTACTAAAGCCATTTTTTAATGTGGTACTCTGTATTGTTTGTGTATGAAAACTCAATTTTAGGATTTGAGCAGTTATTTTAAAAATGACCTATGTGATTCAAAGTAACTTAAGATAACAACTGCACCGTTTGGATTGAGTCCATTGATTTCCCATAACCTGCTGGCTACAGGTGTGAAGGATCTGTGCCTCCTGTCAGAGCTGATCTCCAGCTACCTGTTGCCACATTATAGATGGTTTGACACATCATGACACTTCACTTGGCCACAGCCAACAACTGCTTAAGGCTCTGCAGGCTATCTGTCAGCTCAGAGAGAGACCAAATTGATAGCACAACACAGGATTGTTAAACACTCTGCTTAGGCACCTCTGATGGCTCTGTGAGGAGAGGAGAGGAGGGGAGAGGAGATTCAAGCGAGGGGACAGATATGAAATTGAAAACGATCAAACCGTTTTCATGCTTTTTTTCCCTGGTAATTCTGATGATAACCCTTATTTCATACAAGATACTTTTTTATGAGAAATTGCTTCTCTGCCCCTCAAAAGAAGCCAGTGTGGAAGCTGCGAGGAGGAGTGACCCAGGGGCACGCCGAGGCTGATTGAAAAATAAGTTAATTTCAGGCCCAATCGATGGCGGGCAGGCGGGCAAATATCACGGGAAATTAAACAACCGGGACTCGGGGGAGCAGCGCTATTGACCCGTGCTAATAAATTCAATGTAGTTATTTCATTTGAACTCCCTGCGTCTCTCCAGCAGCAGCAGCCTGCCTCATGAGCTCGTCTGATTTAACTAATTACACTCAATGAGAAAATTGGGTGTTAATTTTATTTAGGATAGGAGCAGGAGCTGGGCTTATTTATTTATTTCCTTTTTTATTATTTATTCGCCGCCGTTACTGTTGCAGCCCGTAATGAGAATGAGATTAAAAGGCACCCGGCAGATGGATGGTCCAGGTCACACTGCAATCTTCTTCCGCCTTGATAGCTTGATTAGGTCGTTAGTGGCTCCTTCTCCGAGAACAAATTGTTTCACATCCAACTGCGCCTGATGAGAGATTATCTGTCCTGGCGAGAAATGCTGGAGGAGAGCGATCTTTGTTCAGACAGGATGGGGCATCGCTGATCGATTTTCGGGGGCTCACTTAGTCCGTCTCTCCCCTTAAACATGAGAGCAGCGTGGGAGGCAGCTGCGGCCTGTAGTAGGCTACTCCAATATTAGCTACCTACAGGAGGAGGCTATTAGCACTGATGGGAAAGTGAACGATCACAGGTGAACATTCATAAGGCAATAATATTTGCCTTATAATTTTCACACAAATCAATTAGAAAATAATGAATTCTGTTTTAAAGACACTGTTGCTTATTACAAGAATGGTCTATGATGTGTGCTTTGCAATGTGCAGTGTCAATCTAAAGAAATATAATTATATCGAATCTTTTAAATAGCCGAAGAAATCAGCAATATAAGATGCTTTAACTATCACATAGGCCTACGTGCCTTTATTTGGCTTTGATTGGCCAGGCATTCTTTGTACGGGCCATATTTTTGCAGAGAGCATCTCAAAGAGAATATAGATCAAATTATGTTTCTATGTCTTTAAAAATAATAATTTTAGGGACCTATTTAGAGTATTTTGCTATTAATACTTAGCCAAAAATTTAATTAAAACAGCCAGCATGTCTTTTTTCTTTCAAATGTAGCCGTTAATAGCTAAAAAATAGCTAAAATAGTGCTTTGTTACAACCTTGATATAGGCTCTACGAATTGAGACATTTTAAATAGCCTATAGCTTAATTCATAAGTTAAAGGGAACCATCTAGGCTAAAGGTTGTATCCAGGCTAATTAATTAATATGATCGATATATACCTAATGAAAATGGACTCAAACAAGTGAAACACATACAAACCGTCAATGTGAAAAATGAAAATAAATTAGCAAGATGGTCCATGTTCAAACAGCGACACATAGCCTAAAAACTTTCGATTGAATAATGCCGAATCACTATTATTCTACCATATAACACAGCGTGCAAAACTAGAGTATTACCTGTATCCTGTCTTCAGGTAGCTCTGTTTTCATGGCCAACATCTCTCGGGCATAAACATCCGGGTAGTGCGCTTCATTAAAGGCCTTTTCCAGCTCCTCCAACTGATATGAGGTGAATATTGTTCTGTGGAAACGGGGGGATCATTTTAAATGTGTGGACATATTGGACATATTGTGTCCTGCAGATATTAAACTAAAGGGTAAACCAATTTGATTTTAATAAAGACGGAAATAAAAACGCAAAAGGTAAAACAACATTGAACACATTTCTATGAATAACAGCCAATTTTAATAAACGTCTATTATGAGTGTAAAAAATAAAATAAAGCAAACCAGACAGGACAAGCTTAACATTTGTGGATGTTAGTGATGACAGAAAGTAAAATATGTGGCCAATTTGTTTAAATTCTTATCAGTTTGACTTTCATTATCTATTTTAATAAGCCTATAATAAAAAGAACAATTAGCATTACACATTGATTTTGTACTGGGGGGGGGGGGCGTCGTGTGAATTTCTACAAATTTATAATTTCTCAACAATAACAATATTAGCCATTTATTAACCAGAAATCAACACTAACCGGTGGCGTCTTTTCTTGCGTTTCTTGCTCTGACTTACTGATGACTTTGAGAGTTTTCGTTCATTTGAAGATAAATCATCTGAGTCTGGATTTAAAAACAGAAGAAAGCATTAAAGTTAATAACATGAAGAGCGTTTTGGAATAAATGCAAACTGTTCACACTGACACAACACGGCTATTTTTATTAAGACATTAGCCTACACTTAATTATTT
The DNA here is from genome assembly GCF_008315115.2 of Sander lucioperca. Lineage (NCBI taxonomy): Eukaryota > Metazoa > Chordata > Actinopteri > Perciformes > Percidae > Sander > Sander lucioperca. The sequence continues at coordinate 14,040,585 of NC_050190.1, read as the reverse complement.
CATTTAAAATCACAACAGACATACTACTTATATGCTAATAATAATAATAATAATAATAATAATAATAATAATAATAAGAATAATAGGCCTATCATAGTTATACAACGTAAAAAAAAAAAAAGTGCTACATGCACAGTAGCCTAGCCCAGGTTGGAATTATGTAAACATTGTGTAGCAGTGGGATCCGTATTTGGTATGAATAGGCCTGATTATGAAGTGGTTTTAGATCACCTGAGCTGGCAGACTGGCTGGTGTCCAGCGGCCCTACGGACCTGCTGTGGGGCTGCAGGTGAACATCTTGTGCGTCCGACAGCACAGTCTCCAAAAACGCTGGTTGTCTGTAAAACGACGGAATTCCACCAGGGCCGATTAATCCCATCCCGACACCCATACCCACGCCGGCGGGGCCCAGAAAGGACCTGGCGGTGATCAGGTGCGCCCCGGGCGGCAGCGAGCTTAGCGGGTTCCTCGGGGCCGCGGACGGCTCCTTATTCAGCCCCAGTATCTCCTGGATGCCAAAGCCGGTGCACCTGGGCGGCGGATTGGTCGCGCTGCTCTTCGGCTGGTGGCTGTTACTCCCTCCATTTGCACCCAGAGAGGTTTTCTCCGATATATTTAAACTTTCCGTCAGCACAGCGCCTTGTTTCCCCGTCATGTTGTCTTCGGATGCTACTTGAAAAGGCCTATTAGTTATTATACCGTCTTACAGGACGGTCCCCTGTGCATGATCCTCTGTATCACACACAAGAGTCCTTCAGAAAATGGTCCTTTTATCCAACAGGTCCATCCCAACAAGAGGCAGGACCCAGCAGCCAATCAGCTGCAAGGATTCAGGATGCCTGTGGATCATGGATGCATTATACGCCCTCTCGAATACATATCTGCATTTTCCTCAGGACTATATGGATAAACGAGGAGGGGATTTAGGCTACAGAAAGAAAGGAGGAAACGAAATTATTGTCTCCAAGGCTGCAGGCTGCAGGAAGAGGGGCGAAATGCTGAGAAAGATTGACACCTAGAATCATAGGTTACAGAGACAATGATATGACAAAATAACATAAAAACTACAATGCATGGGCTACATCAGTAGACTCACTGCAGATAGGCTATAGCTTACCATTGCTTATGTCATTTTTCGCTATAAAGTCAGGCCTAATTAAATCCTCTATTTGCACCTCTAAATCTTTGAAATGCTGCAAAATTACCTCAATCTCCTAAAATAAATCAGTATTGCCTTTCGCTGAATGGTTTACACACAAACACACGCACAGAGCCAGCTATGATCTCTCTTCTCAACCACTGGCTCACACGAATGGATAATTGATCTCCAGATGCTATGGGAAACTCATCACACGCAAATCAAAGGCCCTCCCAAAAACGACAGCTGGACGATATGGACCCAGTGGGCGCTGCACGGTCTTGCACTGCGCTAATCCCACAGCAGCAGCACAGACTACAGAGCAGATTAAATCACAGGAACATTTCCCCGGAGGAGAGGGAGAATTATACAGAATATGGGTCACAAGTGTAAGGCTATTAAATAATTACCTGACCTGTTATTCACTATTATCTTATGCATAATTATTTTTATTATTATTAAAACTCATCTGAACATTACACTGAATAATGGCTATTACGGCTGGTAGGACAGTCATGTAGGCCTGAAACATTATTTTTAGTGAAATTATGGCAGAAATTTGGTGTCAGGAAATTGATAAAATATGCTGGCTTGTTGATATTATTGAGGCAATTAGTAGATTTTTTTTGTATTTGCATTTTTAGTTAATGCCAGTCTCTGCACGTATAGGCCTGTTTTGTGACTTAATTGCAGAAAAAAGAGAATCATATTCTCATTGTGGGTCATGTGGTTATTTAATAACCCTATTTATTCTAATAATATTAAAGATGCAGACCAACCTCATCCTTTATTCTTGGTGTTTCAGTGTCAATCAGGTAAAGAGAGTGTTAAGGGTTAAAAGAGAGATCTCACTTTACATATTTGTGCCAAAATTAAAATTCATGGAATGACGTAGATATATGTTGGTTTCCTATTTGCTTATGATATAATTTAAGTGTTATATTACATTGGCATGACTTCTTTTGCAAATCAATTAGAACAAAAAATAAGGACATTATGGCTTCTAATAGATTCACTTTGCACACATGGCTTGCATGGGCATCATCAAAATAATAATGCAATAATAATGGAATATATATCTCAAGCTAAATAATAAATAAAGACATGCCTATCATGTCAATTACGGAGCAAAGCATGAAAATGCTGGGGAACTGGGCCATACAGGGCTGTTCTACACAAGGCACAACATGACTAATGTAACCTAAAACTACAGGAATTGTGACTTTAGGCAGAGTCTCAACAAATCCGCCCAACAAAGTCATATTTTATATCAAACAGTGTGAATTGATCTGCTGATCAAGGAGAAAAATATTGCTGCTGCAAATAATGTCTGGTCAGTTGAAACTAATTAGGGCCTATTTAGTGGAAAATCTAGTAATGAAGAAATCAATGTTATTAGGATATGCTAATGACACATCAGCCTGCTGGGATCAAGTCATTTATTAACATGGAATGGTTTGAGTCAGGATGACCCGTCAATTACAGGCAAGTTACTGCCCCCTTTCACTCCATCATCACTTCCGCTGCACTCTATACAGGCTTTTTGTTTGTTTGTTGATAGTGCAACTCTTCTCCTCTCTGTATGGCTTTTCATAATCCATCTCCTATGAAAATGGCTGGATGCTGATTTACATGCAGAAGAGAGGCTGCCTAATAAGGCTCTAGATTAGGGAAAGATTTAGTTCAGTCATTCGTGTAGATTGGGTTGCCCATCAAAGACCAGCAGGATCTGACGGCTACAGATTAAAAAGCAAACAGCTGTTGGACATTTTTTGTTTATCTGCCACCCCCCTCAACCACCTCCTTTCTCTGCTCCCTTCATTCCTCCTCTTTCTGCATGTCGCATTTTTAGGCGTATAATGCAGAATTAGGAACAAAGTGTTCTCAACCCTTTAGAAATGATGTTAACAGCCAAGATATGAATAAGCAGGGATAAAAGCATCCAGCCTGTAACCTTCAAACAGGTGTATCTCTGCAGCAGGTCAAACACTGATAAGCAGCAGCAAGCAAAAAACGCCCACTATAATGAATATCATATCCTGCTGATGTGACTGCTAAAGCTTGAAATGTATTTGTAATAATGAATAAGCGGACAACTTTTCTTTGCAGGAAGGTCACAGCAGCACTGGAAATACAACTGAATGCATGAACTGATCCACAGCAGATATGCACATGAAGAATAATTTCTCAACAAGTCATATCCCATATATGAACTTCTATCTATGTAGCACTGGTGCATTCAATGTCTCCTTTTTTATTGGTTTGATTAAAGTGGTGGAAAAGTCTATGCTTACGTGCTTACAGATTATAAGCAAATGTTTCCCCCCAGAAATAAGGATAGAAACCTCTTATGCAAGACGCTGATGTGATTCAGTCTCTGTAGTGCTAAATCAAGCCGGATCTCCAGTGTCGAAACAGGGTGCAGGACAACTTGATGACAGCACACATGTAGAGCCGAGTCAGGGGAAAAACTAAAGCACAGCCAGAGCCTCTGCTTTCCCAAAGCACTTGCAGGGCGTGATGTGATGCGATGCCCCCACCTCCTTCTTCCCAGTTCAGAAAGAGTTTGCAAGCCCCGCAGCTTTCTCATGGCTCCACCACAATGGCATGTTTGGAAGCTGCCCGTCGGCATTGCTTAATTAGGCGAGGAGTTGATTAATTTGCACTAATTGACAGCTAATTTAAGGACTCGGGGTACATCGGATTGACGTTTGTCGGGGCACAGAGGCTATGTGAGGTCAAGGCAATGCACAGCGGAAGGATGGATGGATGGAGCTCAGATTTTTCTCTCTCTCTCCATATGGATGACCAGCTCTGCAGGGACTGACCCGTTTCTTGAAAAGGCTGTCTGGCTGGAGGAAGGCTGCGGGTGACAGGCAGCCACCAGTGCGTGCACCATATTGAGGATGTCAGGTCGCTTACCACGTCAACGCTCAGTAGACTGAATGTTTATCAAGTCAGCATCAACAAGTGTCCACATGTAACCAGTCCACATGACAGCAGGCCTACTTAACAGTCACAAAAACTTGAAACATTTCACTATCACTTTCTTATAGGGTATAAGGGTTTATATAAGTTTCAGTGATGGAATGTAACTAATTTATCCAAGCATTGTAGGCTAGGTAGGCCTACATCTATTTCAGTTCTTGAGTATTTTTTAATACTTTATACTCCACTACAATTCAGAGGTAAAAACTGTAGTTTTTAATTGCACTATATTTATTTGAGAGTTACTTTACAAATTAATAATTCTAATGGCTACACATATGATACATTGTTATAGGTTTAACTACCCAACAGTATTTGAATTTGTTAAACTCAGCTCTACTCTGACCAATGACAACAGTAAAATGCTACTTACACATGCATAGTAACAAACAATACCAGCCTATAATCGGCTATATAATTCACTATGGGCCATTTTCCTGCAGAACAAGTATGTTTACTTTATGTTCATTTAGCTAATAATCCACTTGAGTAACATTTTCAATGGACCTTTACTTGTTGGCTGAATGGAGTATTTTTACAGTGTCGTATTGCTTACATATTGATCTGAGTACTTCCTCTAACCATTTTTAATGATTTTATAACCCAAACACCATTTGGTTTGCCAGGTTTGATGTTGTTTATCCTTGCCCCTTAGCAATAATGCAGTTATAAATGTTTGCAATGCATTTATAAATGCATTAATAAATATTGAGGGACGGTTCACTCTTTAATAAGCCATATAGTCTGCAGCTCTGAATGTTGAAAAGTCATTAATAACTTTTTTTCTTTTCTCACAGTATGGGCTATATAAGTTAACAAACGGCTTTTGGCCCACATGCTATACAACTCTTTTCTAGAGGGTAGGTGGCTATAGAAGATATCAATTTATTAATGGCTTATTATTGATCAACAAAGCATCAGTGAAGGCTTTCTCAACCAATTATAAAGCAACTAATTACAAATGATAAGGAATTTCTAAAGGGGCCTTACTAGTAAATGGTACTTACCATGGTATGAGACTTTCAGTAGGCGTATGTTCATTAATATAAAAATGTATCCATACATTGTTTAACAGTATACAAACCACAGCATTGTTTTACAGGACAATTTGGCAGTTATATGTTATTGATATGATTTGGGTTAAAAAGGCTAGTGTTTGTATTTGGATTACCTATGGTGTTTTTACACAGCCGATGTAAAAAAGATTTGTAGTAGAACTAAATTAAATTACAGTATTTCAACACAGCTAAAATTAAACGTGATTTCTGGCCCCCATCCTGCTACCAGGCCATGCTTTATTCTCTTTTTGGATCCCCATTAGCTTCCACAAAGTGGTCGCTTCTTGGGGTCCACACAAGAAAGTGTCCAAGGCTCCACAAAGTCCTCTCTCCCTGTCCCATGACACTCCAGCCGCAGAAGAAGCCACTCTCTCTGAAACCTGAAGAACTGTGAATAATCTTTTCTTTTTTTAAGGAGGGGTGAGCCAGAGTACACGTGAGAGGCAGGGGGTGAAGCCACTGAAGCAATGGCGGCTTGTCCGTGTGAATCGGAAAGACGATTAGGGGCTTATTAGCGGCCCGGGGAGAAGTGTAACTTGTTGGGAGTGGGCGACCAGAGCCCCAGCGACATCTCCAGCCGAGAACAGTCCGAGGCATTGTCTTACCTAATTATGGCGGATGGACTTCTTTTTGTTTCCCATTCGGCATGCCTGTCTGATTCTCTTTTTGCCCGGCCGCTAGCTCCAACAACGCAGAAGTGTGCTAATTAGAAAAGAAATGGTCCTAGTAATTATGTCAGCTCTCATTAAAGGCGATGACAATGAGCTATATTATTTTTACGCAAGGTTTTGTGTAGGGACCCTGCTTCCAATGCTCATTAAATGGAAAACATGCCCTGGTAGCTGGGAAAGCACTCTCACGTCGGGGCTCCTTACATGTCCACATCCGGAGAGGTGCTGCACTTTGTCGAGTGGCAGAGGCATGAAGTTACTGCCCTAATTAAAAGTTGAACAGTCTCTAAAAAACACAAATGTTAGCTGCTTTGGCTACAAACGTAATGATTAAAGGGGACTTTACATAAAAGGCAATCATCTTTTCATTTTAAAACTTTATTATACAACTTCACAAATTGCAAAAAAAAATTAAATCATGTTTAAAATAGAAATAAGAATAAATAGGGAACATTTTATCACGGCAAGTCTACAAGCGATAGAGAAATTCTGCGAGAAGTAATAACGCTTTTAAAGTTTCCGTAAATGTGAAGGCATCTACTGTATCTAGGAGGCCAACAGGTGCACTGAGAGAGCATTTCTGCTCCGATTTACAGTTTGAGTGCACAGTCTTTGTTGTTGTATGTTCAGAGCATATTGGTAAACACATAGATCAGATTCACCTTGCAGTCTCCAAATTTCCTGTTGCTTGCAAAACAAACATGTCACTTCTTGGGCCTCTCCAAGATGTTCAGAAACTTCCCCCTGGTCATTTCCCTGGCTGGAAGACAAGATGACACAACATCACATATTTAAGATAAATCACTGTTCAGGTTAGGAGACCTTTATTTCATTATTATGCTTGCAAGCGACTAAGACTCTAGCTTGCTTTACACCCTTCCAACAATCCTTCATGAGTTGGTAAAATCAGTCAGTCTTCCACAACATTTGCCTGCAGCTCTAACCACTTCACAACGGTTGTTTAGTAATGCAAAGCATGTATTTAATATCTACAGTGTCACACCGGGAGGTAATTTATACAAACATCTGTTCATTCAGGACATGGAAAACAACATAAAATGGAAGCGTAGCTACCAAAGAGTCTTGTGATTTGCTTGATCGATGTCTGAATGTAGTGAAGTACAAGTACTCAGACCTACGCATGCATGAAAGTGTGTGTTCGTGTGGATGCAAGATGAGTGAGAATAGAAGCAAAATGTCTCTATCCTCAACTTGTGCTTATGGAATATGGCCATGTATAAAATAAGCAAAATAAGAATAAAGGAACCACTTTAAAGGCAAAAGAGCAACATGCATCTAAGCAGTAATAAAGACTAAGCAGATATTAAATAAATATGGTTATTACAATTAAACCTTTAGGCCAGTGGTTTCCAAACCAAAGGGGTTGGGAGGTTAATCTGAGGGGTCACGAGATGTGTAATGGGATAGGAAATAATGAAAAACATCTGCTATACAAAATTATATTTATTTTTCAAACGGTTCTATAATCATTGCTATTTCTTTTAGAAATGTTGGATACATACAGTATTGTATTAAAACATATGAAGCTGTCAGGAGATATTTTATCTTTGTTTAAAGGAAGGACAGGTCTAAAAAAGAAATAAACAGGGACACGTGTAAAAGATTGCAACCACTACTTTAGGCAATACTGTCCTCAGAGCGGTTTCCTTACTTTTTTTTTTTATAGTATTTTGACACAACCTCCATGAGATGGGACTAAATATCTTTTTGGATTTTGCTGTACAATAAAATGCAATCATTTCAATACTGGCTATTGATCTTTTATCCCAGAGGCCATATCACTAACCCCTGTCACATAATTGCCATTATGGTATTAAGTGCAAATATTTCCCAGCTCTACTCATTTCCCCACTGTCTGTCTGTAGAGTCCCAATGACATCTGTGAACACATTGTTAAAATTGTTAAAAGGCCCTACACACCAGGATTCTGCACACGAGTGTTAACTCTGTGCTATAGACAGAATTGTCCCTGCTGAAGGCTCTTTGTGAAACTGGTCTTTACTGGGAGAGCAATCATTGCTGAGGCTTTTCTGTCAAAGACAAACCCCTTGTGTCACTATGGAGACTGTGGGGACTTTTTCTGCAGCATCATCATAAACCCTAGAGATGCACCATCCATGTACAGTAATTACTCTTTGTTAAAGATAAAAAGAGCATCAGGCAGCACCACAGTTTTTATGAGGTGCAAGATCACCTCAGCGACTCTATTCAGTTTCTAACTAACCTTGTACATCAAACAAAAAGTACTATAGAGCAGCAAAGAGAGGACTGATTTCAAATGTGCATTTAGCAGAAAGTTATTTGTGACGCCTGCAAGAAGAATATGATCAGGATCTCAGCTGGCTGCTGTCTGCTCGTGTGCAGGCTCCCCGCCTCCCCCGCCAATGGCTGCTAATGAAAAAGCCGGGCCAGTTAGTAATTTAGATGAGTTGCCTAGCGTAGAATGATAATGGTGCATCTGGGCGTGGGGGCCACGTCACCTTGAGGTGTCACTCATTAGGTTAAAGATGATGCTAATTGGAATGGGATGGATTCATTTTGCACTTTCCTGTCTCTTCAAATCACCCTAAACAAAGTCATCACGGGACCCCTGGACATGCATAGGGTGCATTAGATTGAAATGAAGCCATCAAAATTAGGCAAGGGAAAGCAATTACATCAGGATGACCCTAAAGCCACAAGTTCGCTGATGTCGCTTTCTTATTAGGAGTAGTTACACAAGGAACGGTAAAGGGCATTTCTGATTTTTAAGGTGTCCTGTCTCTCTCTCCCTCTCTCTTTCTCCATCTCTTGATGAGGATGGCTGTTCCACTCCTCCTGAGACCCCTCGCCCCACTGAGCTTCTTATTAATTACGGTTCAGTTCAGCCTTCCCCTACTCAGATAGAAATATCATTGATATCATCACATTAAAGACCCCATTAAACATAAATCAGTGCTTAATTTATGATGTGTGGCTCTCTTTTTTTTATGAAAAGGAAATACGGGGAAAAGTGTTCAACAAGTTATAACAGAATATGAAAGGTGGGGAAGAATTACTAACTAAAAGTATACATATTGGGACCACTGAAAGAGCAACAATGGGACCTTCACATTTCATAGTAAGAAAGGCACAGGTGTTCAAGTCTCCCAGGTAGCCTTCAGTGTGTTTCCATTCACCTGTTTTTATGTGCTTTTTCAATTTGTGCATTAAATATCTCGAAATATCACAAAAATGTTTCTGTTTGGCTGAGGTGGATAGTTTGTGCATCAATAAAACATCCGATCTGTGTGGAGTGATGAGGAGATGCTAACCTTTCTCAAATTATTACGTGAAATAAACATAAATGCCATATTTTCCACATTGTTTTCATTTGTTGGAGGTTTGACTAGCACTCTTTTTATTATGTCATCTTATTGCGCCCTCTTCTTCTGTAATGGTTAAATGACACCGGAACTGAGAATTCCTGCCACCAGCTGTTTATCTTGATGTGCCAAACTTCTAATATTTGCGTAACGGTAGTGGATGTTACCATGCATTCATCCACCTTCTTTTGCTGATCATCTGGATTATTGTTACTGATTATTCATTTATAATTTGTGCTACATTTGGATGGTAAATTAACTAGTGTGACAGTGAGCCAGCATGCAATACCAGGACCCTGAAACTGAAGCAGCTAAATGGAATTTGGCCATCATTTTTTTAAATCATCTACACCGTCAGTGAAAAAGTCCTCCGCTAACAGGTAGTAAAAATGTCAAATGGATGATAAATGGTTGATTTCAATTAACATATTTGACTTGCTGTACTATCTTATTACAGTTCTATGTTATTTATTTATAACACAGTTATTTTATTGGACAAACTATTTATAAAGAAGTTATTTTTGCCAAAATGTGATTGTGAAGTTAGAAAGTCTCAAAAACACACGCCCACACACTTATACATACACACAGGCTTTGTCATACAACAGGGGGGGATCAATATTGATTAGTGGGACTTAAAGATGTGTTTAGTTGATTAGAAAGGTCAATTACTAATTTTGCACTAAGTTAATCAGCATCTTGTTACCACTGCCATCCATACTAAATGACACCTTATGGATTCTGTGGGCCATCTCCTTGCCCTGTTGATTTGTTGCTATCTAATTATCATTCAACACTATCTGGTCTGAGTTTCCATCACAGTCGACCATGGTAGATCAGTAAAAACAGCCACGTCATACTGTCTATAACAATTTGACCCATATTAGACTCTACGTTGCAATCCATTTTTATCCAACCAATTTGAAATCATTTTCATCCATAAATAAGACAAAATATGTAAACAAACAGAGCTCAGCCATGTTATCATCAGAATGAGGGCTGAGGACATGTTGGCAGAGAGGCCGGCATGGAGCAGATAACAGGAGAGCCTAATGCTGCTAAAGCACATTGCAGCAATGCAGATTAACCTATATCTGAAAACAGCAAAATATGCCCTGAGGCTATTTAAAATGGCCCTTTTCCCAAAATTAAACAGCAAGGACTAAAACTACACATTAGTAAATTATGCGGTGCAACCCAAATGTTTCTGCAATTTTCTGTTCTGCACTGGAAAATTGTTTTCATTGGGCGAATCCCAGGTGGCTCAAATGTAAATGGGAGAGGAAATGCAGTGGTGTAACATCTTACTTTCCCCTCGTTTACGGTGAGTGATCTGGGTGTCATTGTCACAGCCCACTCCCAGCCCCCAGCACAACTCCCCTGTGTATAAAATGAGAGTAATCATCACTTCGCCCCCCGCAACCCCCACCCCTGGCTGCCTCTCTCGATGGCACGCTCCCGATGAGCCGCTGCACCCGTTAGCTCCAAAGACAGATGACCACCTGGGTTAACTGGAGTCCTGGACCCCGGCCCTGACTGCCCCAATTCACTTTCATTAAGAGTTAAGAGGACTTATCTGACCCTCACTGCCCATCTCTGAGTGCTGCTCACCCATTACGGGCTGTAAGCTTTATTTAATGGATTTAACATCCTCTTTCTCCCCGGGGGGACAAGGGAGACACAGAGGAGATGACACACACAAGCAAAGAAACACTTGGAGGCACACACATTCAGCCTACGCCCCCACAGCACCCCCGTCTTGCAACACATACACCTGACGCTCATGTTTGTGTTCAAAATTCAATTACCCACTTATTGATACTTCACAGGGATATTTAAGATGCAGACACGAGCTGTGATTTCCCAGGGGAGCCACTGGTTCCTCTTTATGTCCCAGCCGAAAGGGCCCACCCCTCCTTTCCTCCTCCTCCAATACATTTTCGCCTGGCTGACACACACACACACACACATCCACACACCAAAACAAACACATCTGCACCTCCCAACCCCTGCCCCAGCCTATGCCTGTTCAAGAGGTGTCCTTATTAATAGGCAATCAGTCAAAAATCATTCATTAAAAAGCCTAAAAGGTTTTACACCCGCACTATGATTAGCTGGGAAAGAAAATCCAATGAATTCCTAATGCCTTTATGGAAATGAGGTGTCATTTCCGATCTGCTCAGGGAGGCGGCAGGCAGGCAGAACTGAGGAGCAGTGTGTGTGTGTGTGTGTGTGTGTGTGTGTGTGTGTGTGTGTGTGTGTGTGTGTGTGTAAAGCTCTGCCTGCCTCTACTTTCCCACAGCTCCGACACTGATCCTGCTTGAGATATAGACAGGCTCTATCAGATACGGCTGCAACCTGCTACACTCATGTCATCCTGTTGTAAAATGTGGGTGGAAGTGCTAAAGATTTTCCAGGGCCAGCCCTATACCTATTAGGAAACAGCACGCCCAATAATTAAAAAAATATATATTTCTATGGGAGCCAATTTGAGAGGACTAACCACACAAGGCCCAAGGTTACTGAATATTAAGATGATAAAAACTGAGCTTCAAAAACTGAAGCATCCTTGAGGCTTTTTTTCACTTTCCTTACACAGAAGGTGTAACCTTCAAAGAGACGCACCGCAATGCTGCCATTCATCGCAACTATGAGCCCAGGGAGACACAGGAGAGAGTTGACAAGACGAGAACAGTGGTGCAGCAGAGGTGAGGAGGAGGAAGGGTAGTGGTGGCGGGGAAGCATCCCCTGTTCCTCATTCAGCGGTTGTCAGCTCAGGCACTTCATAACCGCCCGCCCCGCGGTCAGCCCGTCTGATGGATTGATGGAGGCACATTAGCACCAGTGGGGCCCAGTGAATGCAATCATATTCAGCAGCGGCATGCTTCTAATAGGCCAGAGATTGATCCTGAGGGTGAGGAGGAGGCGGTGGCAGTGAATGCGGGCCCATTAGGAGCTGTCAAAGCACGGCGACCTTCAGTCTCACCTTCACACAGGCAGACGCAACAGGGGTCAGCCGGGGTCTGCGCCGGGTGGCATCGCGGCGGAGGAGCGGTGCTCTTTAGTACAACAACAGGTGGTCCTACACCCAGAGTACACTGAGTGATGCTAGATATCAAAGTTTTCGATCACTGTAATATGGTGATATTGCCTGCGTGTGGTCTTTTCCTGGCCTTTAAAGTTAAGTGACAAATTCTTTCTAATGTGTTTGAATATCTGGATGGGAAAAAAACTAAGGTCCATGGCCTTGACAAGTTTAAGTTCTAAGTTTAATTAGTCTTTCACTATAAGGTGGATTTCATTAAAGGGTACATTCTCAGCTTTTATCCGACCCCTGTTGCGAGTCTGTCAAAGACACAGTTCACATTGTTCTACAGTTTCCATCAAGTGACATTTTAGGAGCATGGACTGTGTGTAAATATCTACAAAAAGCCCCACCCTGGGAATATAATCACATTATCAGAATTAAGGTATTCACTCAAAAATGTTACACAGCCCAACAAGCACGGTAATGCGCTTGTCAGTCAATTTGAATTGATTTTAATTAATTTTCTTTTTTTAATTGGTTTTAAGCAGTTGTTTAGCAGTCAACAATAAAAACACTTCTGAATTAACAGCAAGTGGTTAAATGGTATTCAGGAGCCTTGAGCCCACAAGTGTGATAGAGCACCATCACCAACTCCAGCAGTTTGGTTCTCAGTAGCCCAGGCCCTCCAGTGCATCCCAAAGGAACACTCAGCTTTCAATTACCTCCAATAACAGCACTTATCAGAGTCCTCAGCTTTCCCCAGAGACTCAGGGCTTGATGCCCACGCTCAGCGGCCCACGACAGGGGCATTCATCATGGGGTGGAGTAACAGCTGTGGCCCGACGAAGAGGCACGCGTCAAGTCCCTCTGGGACTAGACCAGGCCAGCGTCACACAGCCATTATTGGGGGTGCTGGTGGAGGACAGGGCGTGGGAGGGGATTAAGGGAGTGTTACATCCCCGCTTCACATCCATGTTAATATGTACAAACATAAGTATACAGCAGTATGTGCACAGTGCACGATTTGCAAGAAAAATCTGAAACCGACATTAGCCCTGCTTAGGTGTATTCTAGGCATAGGGGAATGGTGTTCTTGTAATAATGTTTGGTCCAGGTCCCCTTTCTCACTGCAGTAAGGGAGCTGAGTTTTCACTGCTTGATTGTGCTCTGCCCATTAACCAGCTTCCCCTTTAATGGTCCACATGTTGAAGGGGGAGGGGCAGTAAATCCTGTCCCCCTGCCCTCGCTCAGCCGTGCCTCTGCGGAGTCTCGTTTACGGGTACTGAAGAGTGCACAAACATGATGAAAAAGTAGCTGAGATTTACAAGGCCTCCCCTGACAGCCAGGAAAAGGAGAAAATTAAACCAGAGAGCATTAAACAGGCACCCATTACAGGGCTGCTCTGACACCAATAATAACCATCATTGTGTCCCGTCATACCGAGGTACACGACATGATTGCAAAGCCTGCAGGCCTGCACCTGTGACAGCTAACATCTTTATACCAGCAAGATTACATGCTTCTGTGGGTTTAGGGAAGTCAGGGAGATTAGACACTTTTACAACTTAATGAATTTGCGACTTGTGGTCAATGCAAATACAACACATGCTACACAATCGATAGCCTGTTAATATGTACCCTTATCTAGGCTCACTTTCATGATTCCGGTAGTATGTCCATTTGGATATTTGTGCATTATACCAGTTCAGACATAATTTCAATTACTCTGGAGTCAACTCCCTTGCCTACAAATTTGATGATCTCCTTAGATAAATAAAAAGTTTCACCTCATGCATCTCTCAGATTCCATCAAATCCTGCTAATCATGTTCGGTTCAGAAGTACAAGCTGTCTTTATGAAGCTTTACAAAGCAGTGCGCACAAGCAAGCCGCGGTGCAACATTTCAACTGTCTTCATCACATCACTTTGCTGCTATGTACGCTCATGTTGGTTGGATGTAACTGAAAAAACTGCATATTTATTTATATCTTCCATCCCATTAAGGAGGGAGGGAGAGGGGGCTATACCACAATTCTTCATTGCTTGTGTGCTTTTTCACTGGAAAAATAAATACCCATTTTTATCTTAGAGCACTTAGCTACATCTCTCTAATCCACATGGATTATGACAATGGAGGCAGTGGAGAATGGATTAAAAACTAGATTTTGCATCAATCAAATGCTCGAGCACTCTTTTTATGAGCTCTTGAGGGCATGCCCTTGTTTCTTACCTTTTCCATTTTAACAAGATTGACCTAAATTCATTATTTGAAGACCTCTGAAACTTATATTTGCTATTTGACATGAATGGAGAGTTCTAATTTCTACATGATCCATTCTGTCTTTGGATAAAAACATCTAAGCCTATATGCAGTCAACCTGTTTGGATTTTGAAAGTAAAAGCACACAATGAATGCTGTGAAATCCACTCGCTAGATACAGAAAGGCCTTGAGCACCATCTAGTGGTAACATACTTGCAGCTGTTATCTGTGCATTTGCATTTCAATACTGTCACTTAGATTTAGTGACAAGTGTTCGATCAGAAAAGGTAACAAACAAAAACATTTGAATATAAAGGCACTTTTTAAAGGTTTGTGTTGTTCATGTACTTACACTCCTCTAAGCCCAGCTGGTAAGCGAGGTTCTGAAGTCCTTTGACCTTCTCCATCAGGTTGGCTGTGGTCAGACTACCCAGCTCTACAGAAGGATAACAGGACCCATAATGAAAGCTCTACATGTAACTACTTTTGGCAAAATGTTATCCCATTTGACAGGATTATATGTTAAAACAATTTCTGTCCACAATCTTCCTGTTCAACACCAACTGAAACCATTACAAAAAAACAAAATATTTTTGTACATTACCTTTCAACATTTCAATGTCCTCACTCTCTAGTTCAGCCATCCATTTGGGGGGCGAATTAGTGATGGGCTGTGATGTAAGACACAACAAAGGTCTCAGTAGACAACAAGATGTATCGATCAGACCTATTATATGTCACAGTATGTCAAGCCTATTTAATTATTTAGTTTGTAAATCAAAGTGAATCTAACTCACATTTTTACAAGATGCAGCAAATTCTGCAACTCCAGGCACTGTATGAGAAATTACAGGATAATCAAGATCATGGCAACATAAAACACAATTCCATAGTTACTAATAACACAAGAGCTGGGAGAATGTAAACTTACATTGCTCTGGCCACAGATCTGGTGAAGCTCTGTCCAACTTCTCAAAACTCAGCAAAGAGCTCTCAAAATCGTCACCTATCATGGCACAAAATTTACTTTTTTCTGTTTGTTTTTGACATTTTCTATGGAAAATGCATGCATTGCATATTTGTAAATATTGGAATGGCAAAGTTTCAGAAAGCATAAAGTGCAAGCAGATATGAAAACGTATGGTGGTTTTATCGAAAGTGACTTCAAGTACTGTGTGTAGATGTTTTATTGCATGTGATGTAACATATAGCCTACCTCTGAACAACAAAATCACACTGTCACAACTTGGGTTAAACCAATAGGCCTATAGCTAGCTAACCTTTTACTAAATATAGTAAATATAGGGCCCAGTAGTGCCTTTAACCTCAGACCCAAACTAAATGTTGAAATACTAATCCCTACAGTGCCTTTTATGAAGAAAACGTGTTGTTGTAAAATGTACAAAATTACACAATATATCAACATGACATACGATGCGAGTTTGATCTGACATGAAAATTGTATACAACATAAAAATTTGGACATGATTCAATACTCATTACATATTTTGTATTACTGTAAGTTATGGCATGCACTGTTATAAAACCTTACGTTACACAAAACAAAAATAAACATGCATATATAAAACTTAATATAAAATATGCATGAAAGTGGCCATCATGGAAGACAAAATATATACAGTATAATACATAGTTTAGCATAGTAATTCAACAATATGTCTAATATATTAGACGGGGACATTCGGTTGGTCATCACTGTTAGACAACTACAAGGTATGATGGCATATAACGTTATACAGCACTATGCTGTAAAAATATACAAAAAAAGTCTCGCACGAGTGTACGTTAACGTTACAGACTGCTGTCATAACGACAACGTTAATCGAAAGACAGTCGTCAGTAAAAACAAATATCTAGTCACGATGTTTTAAACAAAACACTGTTAAGTGTTACACATAATAGAGGTGATGTAGCTAGCCTGTAACGTTATATAGTCCCTACAACAATACAACAGCAAGCTTCCGGGGCTAACGTTAGCAGCACCCACAGTTTCAGCTCTGTGTGTCAGGCTGAACGATAGGTTCAAGCTTGATGGTTACTGTGCTTCCTTCTACACTGGACACAACAGTGAAGGCTTTAGCCAACGAGAAAAACCCCCATCTCAAACAGTAAGAATACAGCACTAACATGTGTATTCTGTCATCTCGGGATGTTCGTGTAAGACAGCATAGGACTCGCTAACGAATTAACGTCCTTAAACATGTAGAATTTACAATTTTTACACAGCATAGCAGGGTAAGGAATTAGAATTTACCTCCATTTGGAGACGCCATCTTCAGAATAAACACGTGATAAACGACAGCCAATCACAGCAGCCGTCCTTGGAGTCGACGTGTACCGGAGTACGTCACAAACAGGCCACCAGGCGGCCCACTGGTCGTCAGAGTATACAATGCAGCATCAATCGTGTAGACATTATCTACTGGACCTTTTTTGGGGGGCCGTTCACAGCATAACCGCCTCCTTTGACGAATAAATTAATACAGCTGTATGTCAAGCAATCTATCATAATCTCATTTTCATATTTTTAGCTTTTGAATAAGTTATCTTCTATGGGGAATTCATAGATTCCATATTTATAAATAATGTAGTACTACTCTTACTTAAGAGTATCAGAGAGAATCAGACTGTAAGCAGCCATTTACACGTATTGCCGTTTTTATTTAAAGTGACTCTGTTCATTGTTTTGCCTCTGACCTTCCAATTGTGCTAACAAACAGAAGTTGGGCTATAACATTTTCTAAGAGTTAAGTTTCATGGTGTTAATCTAGTCTACATTACCAAACCCAAACTGATAGAACAGTCACACAAAAGTTAGGGATCACATAAAACAATCAGACCAATCAGAATTGGTCTTAATTGTTTTTCATAATTTAAAGCAGCTCTTGGATTATTTTAAATTGTCATTGACATGTAATACATTTTTTTGATATGTGGTATGCATGTTATTTCTTCATATCCTGGCCAGAACACTCTAGAAATAGATGTTGAGAAACAAAATGTTGACAATATAAACAAGTAAGCACAGACTACAAGAATATCAGTTTATTTATCATACTGAAATGTGCATATGACACTGAGTCAGTAGTAGTCTTCTAATGTAAAAACAGAAGCCAGTACTGAACAGCACTAATACAAAAATACCAGGCACTAAGACAGAGACAATCACAAATGAAAATACAATAATATAATAACCTGTAACTATCTAACAAAAAATGTTTTCTTCAAAACTGACCAACAGGGCGATGCATCAGTTGCACTTTACTTTCACTAGCTCCTTTCAGGCACTTTAGCTTATTATTGTGACATACAGTATACACATGTCCATATACAAGTCCAGGATGTAAGATGTGTTGTGAGTCAAGGCAGCTTGGTGACGATTAGTGTCTAAATATTTATTCTCCACAACACTCTGGCTTTCATTATACACAAATTCAGGTCCGTCCCATACAACTGTTCCACCCGTTTTACACATTATAGACTACAATACTTGGAAATGTGAAGACACATAAATACATGGACAGGTAGTGTGTGCATTAAGTACCTAATTAAAAATGATGCTTTTGTGTAAACACTGTAAGACCACAAGTCTGTGAGACAGATATTGATTAAATTCCCTCATATTCAGAACAGTTATACATCACAATATTAGGGTCTTCTTCATGCAAAAGTGGACTAGAACTCCCAGGAGTCCATCCACTTCAGGCCAGCCATGGTGCTGCCCGGCTCATGTGCCAGAGGACCCGTCATGCCGTAGGAGAGTGGATGGAACAGGTAGAAACTGACAGACAGAGAATGGATTACAGTGATTTGTACAAAGTAAAAGAACCACTTCTACACAAAAATGTGTTTAGGCAATCTAAAAGCAGGCTAGCTGTTTCCCCCTGCTTCTAATCTTTGTGCTAAGCTAAGCAAACTCCAGCTGGCTGTAGCTTTAACTTAACAGACAAATAAGTGTCGTATCGATCTTCTCAGCTATCTCTCGGTAACAAAGAAAATTATAGTTTTTCCCAAAAGGTTTATTAACATCAGTGACACCCTCTTTCTTTACATGCAAGTGCAGAATTTTTTTTTTTTTTGAGTATTTGAAAAGCATTTTGGGAGAATCAAGGGAAAGTGAGAATTGGATGGATGTATAATCACAAGAAACCTCATTAAATGCAAAAGACATCACAAACTGACGGTGTACCGTTTATGACAGTGTAAGAATAAACTACATTGAAGTTTTCCTTCACAATAGTTACTCAGCTAGTCATCTCACCTGTAAAGAACACTGAACAGAAGAACCATTTGCCCGAGTGTCTGCAGACGATCAGAATAAGGTGGGCGGAGTATCAGGTCAGTGCTTTTCAACAGAATGTCGAATGTAATTCCTGTGAAAAACAAACAGTGAGTGCTTTGACCACAAACCTGTGACCAACATGACTGCTTTGTCTGTATCAGAGGTTTTCAAAGTCTGACACTGGAGGCTCCCATCAGATCAGACACAACAACCCCCCGCCCAACAAACCTGTCTACTCTAATACAAAAAAATAATACATTGATTGTGCAACTTTAAGTTAATATTAATGGATTTGTCTATTAGGATTCTTTATCTTGTTTCGATTTGGGGATAATTATGCTCTAAGATTTGGAACCACAGTTACCACAATGCTTTGGGGAATGTAAACAGCATAATATTGCCATTGAGTCACTGAGCTGTGGGCAACTTGTTTTTTTACATATAATAAATTTACATTTAGGCAAATTGGCACCATTAAAAGTATGCCGAATTAGCTATTAGCCGTTCCTATTTGCAATGGTCCCATGGATGTAGATAACTATCACTGTAAAATTTAAAAACCTGATGATACTTAGGCAAGTTTTGGAGTTAAAAAGGAGCTTTTCATTTTTCAATGATTTCTAAGTGGATTTATGGATGTTTACTCGTGATGGACATGGCTGATAATGGTATCCTCAGCAAGTGTAAGTCACACTGAAAAACAAAAAAATATTGGTATAATGTGTATTTGTTTATATTTGACTTGGTTATGACTCAGAAGAAAGATTTTTGACGCAAATTGTGTGCTGTAAGTACTTTAATTGCCTTTCACTTCATGTAGTATCTTTGCCACGTCTCTCCGTCCTCCCTCCCTGCAAACCTCTGGTCTATATAATGGAAGTATCCAAAATGCAGTAAGAGATTTGGTACCTGTTAGCATGCTGCTGAAGAGCATTGCAGGAAAGTAGTGGTGGTAGTAGAGGACACGGCCCATTGTATAGAAAGGTGCATAGTGCAGCAGCCAACCAAAGAGTAGCAGTCCTCCTTCTCTCATAAGCACATGAGAATGCTCTGAAAGTGGAGTACAGAACATTTATTTGATGTTTAAATCATCTTATTTTTTTTTTTATTTTTTTTTTACTGCTGCTGCAACCACGACCAGTCAGTACCACTATCAATAAGCACACCTATTCTTTTTTGGCTCAATGAGAAACCTCTTTGGATGGCTATAGACACCACTGCCACCATGATAGGATACAATCCCAAACTGGCCAGGTTCATCCACCAAACCACCTGCAAAAGAGTATTTATAGTGTTAATGTGCGCTGGTCAGAGAAGAGCGACAGTAGGAAAAATCAAGCAAGCCTCAGACAGACTTACAGGGTTCCCCAGCAGGTAAACACGATACTCTGTGTCATTCACTCCAGAAAATCTCAATCCCTTTAAAGAAATAAACCAAGAACATTTTTAGTTTAAAGTGGTTTTACATATAATTACGTTTTTTTCAAAAATGTACTTTATAAACATAGATCATTCAATGCACCTGATAGTTGATGGGCCAATGCCAGGGTTTTGAGTTCATCTCATTGTCTTTGGGTTTCAAGCCACTGTTACCCTAAAAAGACACATTTTATGTCAATAAATGATTTCTAATAAAACACATTTTTTTAAGCACAGATGGATTAACATCTTTTCTTATTGTTTCTTACTCTTATCATAACAATGTGGGACTCCAGTAAGATCTCCAGAAAATGGGGCTTCAGCACAGACAAACTAATATTGGGCACTGCCAGAACATGCAAGAGGAAAAGGAACATGTTGGTTAGTGTTTGACATCATAAAGTATAGACAAAAACATAGGAGCACAAAGAATGTTTTTTTTTTATCTTACATTTGGGGTTGATATGATCTTCAATGTTCCACTGAGAGCTTGGCGTCTCCTTCAAGTAGGGACTACAGGTCACCTCCACCTGTTCCCAGCCCCTGAACAGAAACAAAACTTTTGCTTTGACTGTCCGTACACATAATGAATCTTGAACAGAAAAGGAGGAGCAGAGAAGACTAGTCTTTACCACTTTGGGAGAGTCTTGCCAGAGGAGTAAAGCACACAACCGGTAGCTCGGTGCAGAAAGCGGACTTTGCTACGCAGCACCTTCACCAGGTCACCATTCTGACCTCCGCACACCTCCACCTGCCACAGGTCATTGGTGTCACCTGTGCCATTCTAACAACAGAGCAAAGGTGGAGATGCGTGTTAAGCTTGGGGCTTGGGGACATACAAATATATGAGGACATGCAATCAGAATCCTATATGTTTTTAATGCTGAATAAGGCAATTAATAGTTTGGCATCTCAAAAACGCAATAAAAGTAACTTTAACAGAAAACAAACTTCACCCGGAAGTCGTTTGACATGTCATCTGTCAACTGTACGGAGCAGTAAGGTGAAAAAAGTCATCTTTTTTAGTGGCGCTTTATGTTATGGGTCTACTCACAATGCCATAGCCTGTGACCTGGAAGTGTTTCTTGGTCAGAGGGGCTTCATGGAGGTGACCGTGAAGGTTACGGGTTGTTCTAAAAGGTCAACAGTCAAACAGTCAAAATTACATTATCACAAAAACATGCACATAATTTGGATTGGAATGACATTAAATAACGTTTTTCATTTCACTGCTCTGTGGAGTCATGATTCTTACTCTTTGTGCTCCAGTCGAATGATGTCACCATGACGAACCAGATCAGGTGTCCCAGATTGAGCTTAATAGGGATAAACGATAAGAGGCTCATACATTACTTCCGTATGACTTAAATTAATGCCATTGGTATCTCTAAAACAGTAAATCAACCCCATCCGCTCACATTCATTAGCATCCTGTCTGTGAACAAGCCACAAATTGTTATAGTCCTTATGGAGATAGGCTGTCACCTGTAAGTAAATGGCAGAGAAAACTGTTTATTTAGAATAAATAAAATTATCACAGATAATGGCATGTTTAATTATGTTTGTGAATGTTTCCCAGTGTTGCCTGACCTGCTGCTGCCTTGCTCCCACTCCCTCGGGGTATAAGTGCCAATGAGAGTGCAAATAGCCTCCAGCAATACGGAGGTTTTTTACTGTGATGGTTGAGCCATATGCCAGGTCTACATCAGAACAACAACATATTGCTTCGAATCATTACAAAAATTCCATTTAATGAAAAATTACGTTTGATAAAGGCTTAACAATAAAAATAGAATGTTACTTTGTGAAGAGAGTAAAATGTATGCAAACATTTCAGCCCATCTGGCTGCCGTCAATACTAAAGGAATGGGGAAAAAATTATTTGTACCCCACTTTTCTATTTTCTTATTAGTATTTAAACAACTGTTGTGTTTGGGACTCACACTCAGGCATGGATGCATTGTGTAGATTGTTCCCGATTAGACGGGACTGAAAGGCGGAGCTGAAGAAACCATCTCCCGGTCCACTGGTAAGAGAAAACAATCATGATTACTCAAACAATGTAGACGTCATCACGCAGTATTTAGGGTGAGATGAGCAGTAAGCACACTGTATCCATAATATAACAATCAGACACACCTTTTGTTCAACACAACAAAGTGGATTGCGAATATTGTAACGTAGAGGAAAAGTGGAAGCAGGATGAGTCCAACAACCCGAGCCAGGAAGTGCTTTGCAATTTCCACCTGGAGCCAGAAAATAAGGTGAGAAGGGCCTAACAGTTAAACCTCGAGCGTTACTCATCAATTCGATCAGTTACCAGTACCATTCAAAATTTGCTGCTGTTTACCAGTGAGAGGCTCAGGTCTCCCAAAAGCCTCCAGAGGTCCCAGACTGTATTCAGTCCAACCAGCAGGATGACAAACAGACCCACAAACTTCACTCCCAATGCCCCAGCAAGGTTTGCACCAGTCAGTACCAGCCACAGCCACCAGGAGGCAGCAAAAGGGCTGGGAAAAAAAGTTAGAAAAATGACCACATCGCATCAAACATTATTATTAGCAAGCAAGATTTGTTCTTGTTGGAAGATAGATTGGTATTGTTTTAGGACTGTAACTATAATTATCTTACCATACTTAAACCAAACCAAAATCAAGTCCTAGCGGTGTCCTACCTGCATCTCTGCTGGTTGAACTTGACCATGCTCAGCACTGCTGCCATGATGAAGAACATGAGTATAGGGTCTAACAGAATGTACTGGGAAATGGTGATAAAGCCAGTGTCTGCAGGATGAGGAAATTCAGCACAAATTCATTCTCCTTATTACAACAGGGTTATTTGACATTTAAATAGATATTATTAAGGTCCAAGATACTCTTTATATGTATCAAAATTCTTTTATTTTTTCAGGTAAAACAAGGATATTGGAAGGTTGAGTAGTTAGTGTATTGCAACTTCAACATGTTTTTGAGTTGTGCAACCCTTTTAAACAAGATGTTTACTCACCAAATATGAGCAGGATGGCAGTAATAAGGGCAGCACTGTGAGACTGAGACAACTCCAGCACTATGAGGTAGGCAAAGATTGGGAGACAGGAGCCCAACGCGGCACAAAACTGTAGGGTAAGAGGCAGGACAGGCACATCAGCAGCCTTAATGTCTTATAATTTAAAAGTTGTGAAAAGACCACATGTATACACTACCAGTCAAAAGTTTGGGGTCACTTAGAAATTTCCATTCCACTCCATTACAGACAGAATACCAGCTGAGATCAGTTGCATTGTTTTTTTAATCAGGGCAGCAGTTTTCAGATTACATTATGTGCTTACATAATTGCAAAAGGGTTCTCGGCTGTTGTAGAACGAAGTGGCTGATCTTTAATGCAATATCTACATTGCCCATTATCAGCAACCATTCATCCAATGTTCCAAAGGCACATTCTGTTTACTAATCTGATATAATTTTAAAAGGCTAACTGAGAAAACATTGGAGAACCCTTTTGCAATTATGTAAGCACATTATGTAATCTGAAAACTGCTGCCCTGATTAAAAAAACAATGCAACTGATCTCAGCTGGTATTCTGTCTATAATGGAGTGGAATGGAAATTTCTAAGTGACCCCAAACTTTTGACCGGTAGTGTATTTTCAAATTGCATTGTTAATCAATTAGAAAAGAGCAGGGTTTCTGGTGTGGAAAGAAGCTTACCCCTCTCATCCCCCAGTAGTTGTGATGTTTATATTTATCTCCTGGCTTTATGAAAGGAAAGGTGCCATCATAACCAGTCATGTAACCGGCGAGACCTATCAGCATCTGCAACGGATTAATGGCGATCAATACTCATACTAGAGTGGTTTCCCTGAGGACACTACACAAAAGGGAAACTCTGTGATCTCACTTTTCCAAGAGGAGGATGGACATCGAAAAAGAAGGTCCTGTTGATGTAGTAGCTTCCCATTTTTCCAAAGTGTGTCTCATCCCAGCTGGAACACCAAAACGAGTCATCATTAATAAATAAATAAATAAATAAATAATATATATATATATTTATTATTTATTACACACATACATATGCACAAAATCTACTAGCAATCATGACTTTTACTCACCACACATGAGGGGGCTCTGTTATCTTGTAGAGGCGTGTAGAAAAAGAAAGCCCCACTACCAACATCAGCAGCACTCTGGTTGGGGGATCCTTACTAAACTTTTCTCTGGCCAACAACTGAGCAGATGTCCCATTTGAACACTGAGTGTGTCCAGCATTCTGACTATTTTTATCCTTTGACAAAAGAGTGGATGGGGTTTGGAGGGTCTTTTCTGAGGTGGGAAAGATTTTCCTGTTTCGTAGTGTTGAAGTGTCCCCTGTTTTGTTCCATTGTGTAATGCATTCTTCCTTTGCCATTAGTGAATGAAACCTGTACTAAATTGACCAGATCACCTTCCAAACCAGGAAAGTCTAATATTTTGATATTACTACCTAATCATGACGTTACATCCATAACTATTATAGTTAATGGGTGATATCTAGATTATGCGTAACTGTGCTGTCTGGGACAAAAAACTAACGTTACATTAAACACATCTAACGTTAGATATTATCACACATATTTGTTACATTGCAGCAACGATATTAAGACATTTTAATCGATAACATACTTATCCTAGCTTGCTAACCAAGTGTCCACTCGTCAAATGGCGGCATTCCACACAATAATGTTTTATATTGTACATTTATGATTACAAATTACTAACCGTCCCTATCGCCTCAAATTACCGTTTTATTATTCAAGATTTAGCTAGTTAGCAACGAGAGAACACGAGAGGTTGCAGGCAACTCGAGTCAAATTAAAAACACGTATGAATCGAACTGGTTTCTGGGAGATGTATTCCAATGTGTTATTTATGTGGGCATGGCGTTGAAGGATAAACACAATTTCCCATAATCCTTCTGTGATAAATCCCAGGTTAACCAATTGGAAAACGTTATGGAATGGAAACGCAGTGATGTGCAGGGCTATTTGGCCACTAGAGGGCGATATAGTATAATACATAATTTTAATATTAAGATCCTATTTTCCCCTTCTTAGTGGAGAAAAATACTACATTTCAGAGGATAACTGCACTACTTTTTTTGGCAGCCATAGCTACTTTTAGATTTAGACTCAAAACAAATAGTTTACATAAAATGTTGCATTGTGATAGATTAAACTACACAACAATATATTAATATGGTAAAATTAGTTCTGCCTTGACCAGCTGCACCTTTAAGTGCTTCTTACATGCTACTACACCAAAGATAATACTTAAATTATCCAAGAACAATAATATGTACTAATAAAACACTCTGACTGTACTTGTAATGGAGTATTTTTACATTGTGGTATTACTACTTTTACTGAAGTCTACCATCACTGCCAAACATACACCTCTGACCACTTACATCACGATCCATATACCTGCACCAAACTGTTCAAGAACTACACTGCTTGGTGTAAGAAAGTCTAGTCTAATGAACGTCTAGTGCCTTTATTATAACTAGTCATAGTATACTACATACTACAACTAACCAAGTAATCTTGTTTTAATACAAATTAAATTCCACGGCAGCAAATACTGTGAATATAAATTCACATAGTGAACGCAAGGTATTGATTTCCATTTTTCAAAGTAAATGTTCAAAGAGATTGATATTTTTTATGTTTTTATTTTGATGACTGATAGTGATTACAGTCAAGAGGTAAACAAAATTAATGAGCATGATATTTCCAATGACCACAGCTTTACAACAAGACATTTAGTTATTTGTGGTTTTGAAAGGCTTTAAATATTCCAACTGTGACCTAAATGTTAGACTTCCGGTCTGATGATTTGAACAGCACAGTCAAGTACAGTGGACATCAAGTGGAAACATTTGTACAACTTGGGTTTATAAGTTATGAATGCATGTTAATTAGGATTAGGTCATCAACTTTAGTCATTCTCCAAAGTTAGAATTAGACTTTTATGTTTCTGCGCTGCTGAGAGAAGTTCAGTCCATTAGACAAGTAATGCCATTATTTCCTAAACCTGAATATAAAAGACAAAAAGGTATAAGTGGGAGTTCAGAAACCACGAGTAGGTCGATACTGTCTATGATACATTCATGACATAAGGATCCAACAGAGACTAAAAGAAATAATGTTCACAATTACTTATATTTAGCCATAAAGTTGTGACGCACAGAAGTTAGTGCTTGCATTTCAAAAGCATTGTCTTCGTAATGAACTTGAAGAGACAAAATGTCTGTGATTAGAACAGTGCTGCCACTTCCAAAAAAAAAAATACATTTCATTGTCTGCTCCACAGGGCAGGGTATACACACAGTTCCTCTGGTACAGTGTCAGCCACTCTCCTCATACATAAAAAGATATGCTTTAAAAAACATTTTTACAGACATGTATACATCTACAAAGCTATAATGCCAGTTTTTCTTACATTTTATGTTTTATGTCAAACAAAATATTGGTTGTGCTATAATGCATTAAGAGAATATGTAACAAAAATAATACATAGTACTAGATCTGTACAAAATATACCAAACCTCTCCAACGAAGCCTGTGTCTTTACATGCATTCAGAGATGCACACATGGGAATGATCTTATGTGAGATCTGGGATCCTTTTGCGTGTGTAACGCTGGTACATAAAACTAACCTTTCACTTCAAGCTGTGATATTTGTGGATCATGTCAACTAATTTACCTTCCTGTGGTTTTAGAAGTACCCTGGAATCAAACTTTGAGTCATGGTAAATATGGTTTTTACAGATGTATAAATTAATACTGTTAAAAAGAAAACAAAAATCGGGATCAGCAACTGAATCCATGTTGTCCTACTTCATCGCTGGTATTAAATGGTGTCAACAGAGGAAGGCAGGTTATACCTATTGCACCTTTTTTAAACATTACATAGATCATCATATACATCTACAGGCTTTCCAGGTCCAGGTAAAGGCCGAAGTTTGAAATGTGTTTGGCTGTGTTGACCTCTTACTTCTTGGTCCAGAGATTCTTCAACTTTAGCTTGTGGTTAATCTTGAAGAATAGAAAGGCAGTTGTGGGAAAAGTTCTTTCTGTGAATCTCTGATGTTTATCAACCCTGGCATCCGTTTAGTCCAAGGTCAATGCTAATCACAACGACTGAGTGAGGAAATTGGTGAGAGGTTTGACAGTGAGGCACAAGCTGATTTATGAGTGACTGATTTCTTATGACATTCCTTCTTTGACAAAAGACATTTATTATCTCCCCACGCTGTCTCTGAGGTCAATTGGTGAGGCAAATAAAACAAGAGGAATCAAGTATGCTCTCTGAAATAGGTCGCTTTCTTAGTTTGCAGAGGCCCGTCATGTAAATGAAATAAATAACACAACAAAAAGAAAGTGACAGAGAAAAAAATGTGGAAAATATATCTGCATATCAAATTGCCTGGGGTTACTGAATAAAACAAGATCAGTCCACAAAATCCCTTCAAGGCAAATGGATATCTGGTGAATACTAAATCCCATGTAATACATTCACTGCACAATTCCTGGTCCTCTTTAATGTGTATGAGGGGGTATGAATGTGTTCTGTGCTGAATGCGCATGTGTGCAATGTATGTATGTTTGCGTTTGTGTCTGTATGTGTGTGTCGGGAAAAGAGTTTGGACGTCTCAGCGGTACTGTTGGAGGTTTAGTGCGAGGCCCTTGGGGGAAAGGGCAGAGGGGTGTAAGGTGATCTTTAAGGGAGCAGGAATAGCTGGCAGTCTGTCTCAGTTTCCTGTCTCCACAAGCCCAGATGCTGGGATCTCTGGGATGCATTTGTGTGGCTCTGCGGAGGCCACGAAGCCCGGCAAACAGGTGCACTTGTATGACCCTTCTGTGTTGGTGCACTGCCCGTTCTGACACAAAGGCACCTTGTCGCTGATGTCCTCACACTCGTTTATGTCTGCAGGAAGAGGAGACATGACGAGTTAGTCAGCAGGGAGATTTTACAGCTGAAACAGCTGCCTGAGCAACATCTGCTGCTGAGTGGCCATATGGGTATATGAGGAGTGGGATACTGGAATGCTAAAATAATTCATACTTTTGATTTCACTTTAACCGTTCTTTCTTTCTTCCTTTTTTCCCTTCATTTCTTTCTTTTGTCCTTTCTTTCTTCCTTCATTTGTTTTTTCCTTTCTTCTTCTTTTCTTCCATGCTTTCTATCATATCCTATGACCTTCATCAGCAGAAGACTTTGAATCTCAACTGTGGAAGAAAAGTGCTTAAAGTGCTCAGACTATTTAAACATCTATAATCCTAGAGCTGCAATGATTGGTTGATTACCCAAAAGAAAATGAATCTGCTCCTATATTGAGAATCCATCAATCGTTACAAAAAGTCATTTTTTTCTGAGCAAAAATGCCAATTATTCTCTGGTTCCAGCTTCTCAGAAGTGAGGATTTGCTGCTTATCATCTTCTTACATTAAAGTGAATTGGATATTTTGGAGTTTTGGACTGTTAGGCTGACAAAAAAAAAGACGATGACTTGACCAAATGATTAATCGAGAAAGTAATTGGCAGATTCATTGCTAATAAAACTAATCATTAGTTGCAACCCTATACAATTTCATGACAACTAGGCAAACTCCAGGCATGGATGAAGATGATGTGATCAAAAGCTCCACAACAGCTACTAAATGGACCTGGAGGTGAAATTGTTGAAAATGGTATGCAATCTTGTGAACAATAAACAATTAGTTCCACAAAAGTTCACATTTGGAGGTACAAGGTTGTCACTCAACACCAAGGATATGTTGCATAATATCTCATCTTGTATATCTTAAATCAAACATTCCGTCATGTTGCGTGTCGGCTGGATGGGATCTGAACTTGAATTCCCAGCCATCTCGAGCACTCAACTATTCAGAATGATGGTAAAATTAACAACGCATTGGATTATGTTTCCTTTTGGCCTTCAAGTGATTTTTCTTTCCCCTTTTTCAGCCCGGGAGGTCTGATTGTCATTTCATAGCAGTCCATCTCAAATGACCCTCCTGTTTATGTCATGCTCTTCTAGGGAAATGTTCATGGTGATATTTATAAAAGGAGGCATGGCACGAGTTGCACAGCTCCCAGTTTCCACAGGGTTGAAATTCAGTCACTTTCCTTGGGAAAACGTCTGGCCTTCGAGCTGATAAGCTTGTACGCAGACAGAAAATTGTAATCATAGCATTTCATTACAACAAGACACTCTCACTTTCTTACAAAACAAACAAAGTACACTTAAAAGATATAATATATCATGTAATATACCGAGTGGCAAAGATTCAAGGCCTCCTTACTTTTGGCAAAGTGTGACTAGGGAATTTCAGACCAAAGGGTAACACACAATGATTTTAAGAAGTACACAGCTTTCATTAGTTCCCCATAAAACATAACTTAATGCAAGGTTGTTAAATTCAAAGCTTCTCCTTGAGCTTGATGATTTACCGCATGAAGGGTGACCTCACTGAAATTGATCCAAGACCTGGCTCCGAAAGGCTTAAACATGAAGAGTTCACTGCGGTTTGATTTCAAGATTCAACATCACATTTTGAAACAAGATTTAATGAAGTGATTTATTCCCTATTGATTCTGGGAAGTCCATGAACATTTTCATTTGGATGGCAGTCTACATGTGGGTGGTCTGTTGAGAAAGATATCAAAGATGCTGGGGAAAGAACTCACCTATACAGGCCATCTTGTTTAGGTCAAGTTCGTAACCGTCAAAGCAGTCGCAGGTGTAACCTTCTCGCACACGAACGCAGCGGCCATTTTCACACCCGTTCAGGATTCCACATTCCTCCGCTCGGAGACCCTCAAAGCCATCGTAGCGCTCTGATTAGACACACAAATATAGATTAGAAAGAAAGAAAAAAAAAGTCTTGGGATATTATGGCACATTATCATTCATTTTGAGTTATGGTTCTGGCCACCGGATGAATGCAAGTCCAATACACTTCAACAGCTCTGTTTTTGGTCTCCACCAACTACTAAAGTAAATATCTAAATACATCTAAATTATCCACTATGTTCACCAGCTTGTTGCTGACTGTCTGTCTGCTGCTTTTGCTGCTGTTAGATAGCAGGTAGGGTACAGTGTGTTTTTAGAGCCTGACCGCTGCTGCTCAAAACAACACCATGAGAGCTGTGAGAGTGAACCAAAACAGTAAAGTTGTGGTTCGGACAGCTGAAACTTACTGCTCGGTAAAGCCGATTTGGGTAATAAGTCTCTGTAGGTTCATACATAGTATTGCTTGAATAAATCTTTTTTTTAATGTTGTAATTTGCCCTTTGTATTGCTAATGATGAGTTTGATGACTTTGCACATCACTGGTCAGCTATGAGCTGTCTTTAGGGAACAAATATTGGTGATCTTTTTGGTGTTATGATTTTCAGAGCTCAGAGTGGATTTATTTACCACTGCATTACAGCATATAGTATACTGTATATTATACACAAATGACCCAACCTATGAACATATTGGGGATGAAAAACCACAGGACACATATACCCACCAGCATAGGAATCCACCGGTCGTGGCTGCTGCTGCCGTGGTCGAGAAATGGGGACACGGAAAGGTGGCTGTTGAACGCTGTAGTCATTGTCATTGAAGCCCTCAGGAATGTCATAGGGTCCTGCAGGGCTGCCATAACTGTCCCAGTATGGAGGAACAAAAGGCTCCGCAGGATCCTCCGGCCCCTCAAGACCGTACTCGTATCCTGGCCTCTCTCGCAGACTGTCTGTGCCTTCTCTCCGAGGCAGGTTGCACATCACTGCGTAGTCATCTGAATACAGCAGTTATATTTTGGATGATGATAACAATGATGTATTAATATAAAAAACAACAATAATTAAACTGTCTTATGTGCATCCTGCTTCTCACCAGAGTTTTTCCGGGGACAGAAGGCACACTGTCCGCTCCAGGCGATGCCATACAGGCAGCAGCATTCAGTGTATGTAGTTCTGCGTCCCTGGAGGGGTTCTGAACACATGTTGTACCCCTCCAGACGCTGCCAGCAAATA
Organism: Sander lucioperca; assembly: GCF_008315115.2. Classification (NCBI taxonomy): domain Eukaryota; kingdom Metazoa; phylum Chordata; class Actinopteri; order Perciformes; family Percidae; genus Sander; species Sander lucioperca. Next base: position 14,009,288 of record NC_050190.1, on the reverse strand, counting down.
TCCATGTGCACATCGTGATCAGGCTCTAGAGTTTCTGGGAGATAGAATGAAGAGAGAGAAAAAATACATAAAAGATACAGCTGTTTCAATCACCTAAATGTCATTCTGTGGTAGTAAAGTAAACCCATCCAAACTTGCCATTACAATCGTGCAACTCTAAGGACTGGACAGAACCCCACCTCCATCCATGGCAAAACACTTAAACAGGCTGACAGATTCAAATATCTCAAATAAACTGAATTAAACTAAACTAAACAAACTTTGCGTTGATCAGCTAATTAATTGATTGAATTGACTTTGCAGCATATAATCAGCAGTTACTGATTAATACAACCAAGTAAAAGTTCTACCACTGTGAAACTTAAAGGTCCCATATAGTAAAAAGTGAGATTTACATGTCTTTTTCGATAATAAAGCAGGTCTAGGTGCTATATAAATACTGTGAAAGTATCAAATGCTCAATCCACAGAGAAATGCACACGGTATTCAGAAACAATTAAATGAGCCGTCAGGACTTTAGGTTACTGTTGTGATGTCACAACTATACTATATATAGGTAGAAAGTGCCGCTACAGTGCCGTTACATTCATTCTCCGGCTGCAATAGCGGTGCAGAGACTCCAAGACTGCTGTCCAATCAAAGCAGACTGTGCTTTTTTCAGAAGGGGGCTTAAAGAGACAGGTGCTAAAACGGAGCGTTTCAGACACAGGGTGACTACAGGTATATTCAGACCCCCATTATGAGAAAAGAATGTGTTTTTGAACATTAAAGCACGTAAATATATATATATATATATATTCTGGTAGAAATCTAAAATACAAGTATGAACATGAAAATAAGCGTAATATGGGACCTTTAACATTTCATTTTCAAATGTTGTCACACCTTCTGTGATGTTGAGACCAATGCAGCGCCGTCGTGTGCTGTCCAGGACTAATGGAGGACTGCAGAAACAGTTGAAAGACCCGGCCGTGTTCACACATGCTCCATCCTCACAGGCGCTTCCAAATCCACACTCATCGTAATCTAAAAACACATTACATTATGAAAAAATGATCATTCAAAAGTGGTTAAAATGATTAAGGTGCAACATCCAGCATTTTAATCAAAAGAGTAGCCAAAACACTGGCATGAGACACAGGGGACCAATCATCTTGAATATGGTTTCATGAAATGAAATACCTATACAATGACATCCCAGTGTATCTGTTATGGATATTTTCAAATGTTAAAAACTTAAAAAGTAAAAATGTAAATTTTAAAAAATGAATGAAAAAAATGTAATTTCTTACCCACACACTCAAGCCGGATGTTGTCATAGTAGAAGCCAGAGCGACAGTAGCAGGTATAGGTAGAAAAGAGATTCGAACACTGTCCATTCTTACAAATGTCTGATCCAAACATCTCACACTCATTTGCATCTGAAGGGACAGAGAGAGATTTACACTTTGGTATTACGTAAGTGAGAGGGAAAGTAACAACAGTCAAAATGTTGGCACACTGCTTTAAAGTCATTCACTCCTCTTCTAAGAAGCTGTCAAGACACACTATGGTTACAGTGATTATTCAGGTATGAAGGCAGGTATTCCATTAAGCCTTGGCTAGCCGTAGAGACAGCCTCGTAAATGTGGTAAGGGATTATGGGTGTCTATCTGGCTTTAAAAGTTCATGCAGGTGGAAGTAAAATGGACTGCTGACATTGCACCTTTCAGTGCCAATATAAAGTTTTGTGTGAAGGGAAGCTGTAAAAGCTCAGGGATATCAATAAAACAAGTTAGTATTTATGCAAACATACCTATGTAAGGGCGCTGTTCTCCCAGGCTTTGTGTAGAGGCAACAGGCAGGGGTAATAATCCACTGCCATGAGGGCACAACTGGTTATAATCATCTGGAAAATACAAATTGGATTCATTAGTGAAAGAGAAGACAAAACAAAATGGCAATCACACACACTGAGTAATCTTTATCCACTTTATTCTGATAAAGTGTCAATACAGATTATCAGCCTCTTGTTGTACCTCTTCCTGGGAAAGGACAGGCATGAATCTCGCAGTTGTCCCCCCAGCCGGCCCCCACCGTGCAGCAGCACTCCTGCTTGGTGGTGTTGCGAGACAAGACGTTGTCGCAGAAGTTGGCGTCGTTCAAGTTATAGTAACACTCTTTCCTCTCCTCAGCTGAGGGAGCGGACGGAGGGACTGGAGCGGCGGGTGTCGGGTCAATATCAGCTGTAGATGAACAAAGAAAGCATTTCTTCAGGACAGGAAGGGTAGAGGTCATGGTTAGCTATAGAAACACACCTGTGGATATGGTTGAGATTGGGTTAATTAGGAGGGCAAACTGATAGAACAGCTTGAACGCAAATCTCCCAGTAACATACAGTTACAGTAGATCCTACACTTCAGTAGCACATCCTCATACAGTAACAGCATCGAGTGGCCTCTGCTCTCCATCTGTCAGAGTGTGTCCACATGTCTCCAGCAGGTAGTGCATTACGCTCGCCTGCCACTGCTGAGCCTGCTCATTTGTCCAAAGGCATGGGCTCACGCATTTCACCCTTAAGCTGCAGGCTTAGCCAAATGGAAACACTGGCATGTGAGTCAACACACCATTCACTCTCACATGATTGATTAACACACGTCAAAAGCAAACAGCGGAATGTGGCAAAAAGGTACACAAAGGCATAGCTGGGGTTTAGTGCCCAGGCAGAAGAAAAAACATCCCCGCTGAGGGCGCGCCGCTTAATAATGTAAATACGCCCACTTTGTGTACACATACGCCGATCAAGCTGGAGATGTGATGGTGTTTCCATGACACAAAAGCCCTTTTCTGTCATTCTGAAATTGCAGTATGTTGCATATCTGTAACCTCTGCACTTAGATAATTTTAGCACGGAAGAAAGCAATGTGTCTTTAGCCCTAATTGCCAATAGCTACACCTTATCCCTGTTTGTCTTGGTGAGGAAATCGGTTTACAGTAACTAGGCCCTTAGGGTATTTACTTGGCTCTACTGGATGAGTTACCTCATCAGTCGTTTGAAGGATTAGGCTAATAGACATTTTTGTAGTCAACCCACCCAACTATAACCCTAGCCTATAAAACAAATGGAAACAGCCAGGTCAAGAGACGTGGAGTAAGTCATGTCCACCTCGTCACCCTTGTTTGGATAATGAGAGACGGCTCATTAAATCAGGGAAAACTCCGTCTCCCAATGATGGGATGGAGAATTAAGTCCTGTGGGTCACTGTGAGTGCTAGTCCTGCTCCATTACCCAGGGAGCGGCACTGGCTGGTGATGGGATCAAATTCCTCATTGTCGTTGGGGCAGATGCACAGGAAGCTGCCATCGAAGTTCTCACACAGGGCCTCCCCGCACAGCGCCAAGCTCATCTCGCACTCGTTCACGTCTGAGAAAGACAGGAGAGGAGGGCGTGAGGTCAGTAAAGGATCAGGCACATACGCACAGGCATGCGCACAACAAGGTCGTGGCGAGGTCGCACAAAATAATCTTAATCATCTTGTTACTGGAAGAGTAGTTCATATCCAATTGACAGAAAAAATACTTCATTAATGCATTATAGACATATACACTTCTTTGTAGTGATTGATTCACTCCTACTCTATCTGTGGCTCTCAACCTCAAGCCTATTGGTTCTCTAAAAAAAAAAAAAAGGTTCACAAATATGTACTTTCATTTTCAAAAAAGGCTAAATGATTTCTTCAAACAGCTGGGCACTGTAGTTTTTAGCAAACATTACTCAAACAGGTGTAAATAAAGCATTCATTAGGTACTATTTTCAGATGCGAAATACACATTTGGTGCTCTAGTGAATACAACAATGAAGCTCTATGGCACAGAGGAATATGTTCTGTATGTATCAGGCTTTGGCTACACAGACAATACTAGTTAGTTAGTTAGTTAGTTGATTAATTCATTGTTGGTTTTGGTGTTTTCATAGGATTTTTAGAAAAACAGATAGTATCCCTACGCTTATCTTTTAATCAGTAATGTACAATGAATATTTATTGAAGACCAGTTACAGACCGACACATTTGCTCATGTCTCCGGGCAGGTTGGTGTAGCCTTGGTCACACTGGCAGCGGAAGGAGCCGTCTGTGTTCTCGCAGAAGCCGTGGTTCCCACAGATGGTTTCATTAACACACTCATCAATATCTGCGAGGCGAGAGCACACAGAGATGTGAGCACAACATTAATATTTACAACTTCACCCTGTGCAATAGACTTTCAAACTGCCGGGGTAAACATGGCACCGCTTTTCCAAAATAAACATCACTACCATTGTGACCTTACAATAACAACAGAAATCACTGCCATCATAACATGCCAGAAACGGTTTACAGATTAGACAATTCATTAAAAAGGGTTGTCAAACTTAATGTTTGTAAATCATTTCATGGAGACTCTCTCTGCATCACAGCAAAACAGTGAAATTGAGTGTGGTATGGATCTGAAAATAACTGCAAGTGAATGTTCTTTGGTTGTGTCAATGGAGTGAGAAGTGACTGTTAGGTCACTGGGATGTTGACAAAGTGTAAGAGACGGAGGAGTTTACAGCGTGCAGCCAGAATTCAGCATTTACCCAGACACTGTAAAAGCAGTTGGAGAAAGATGGCTGAGGTGGCATGAACAGGAGTTTATTCCCATGCTAATCAATGAACATGTTTAAGCTCATTTTAATGTGTTTGACATCAGCAGTATAGTAGATCTAAAATGGTACCATGAAAAAATTCTGAGCATAGGACTTGTACTGTAGGATTTTAGGCCCAAAGGGACCAAATCTGGCAGACGGCAGCCTACAGTAGTTTGTTGTTTGCATGGCAATACATCATAAAACAAGTTTAATAAAACCAGTGGACATGTTATATGTCAGTGTGAGAGAAAGAGACATGGAAGTTGAGACTGTTAACACTGGACCATGTAACAGCACTGCTGATTGCCTACCACTCGCTGTTTAAAGGCAACATTTGTGAGCAATTTCTTATTTCTTTGGCCTCTCGAGCAGAACACTGGAGGGCAAGTCTGATTATAATTGTTTAAAAAACAATCAGAGAGTTTAATGATCACACTTTAGTCACGTGAATTTATTCTCTGATCAGTTTAAACTGCCACTGGTCAATGTTAACATCTTAAAGGAATACGCCACCGTTTGTTGAAATAGGGTTAGTCACCGTCTCCTCTATATTTATATAGGTGGGCAAACGCATTTTTGTCAGTGCATGCATTGTCTTAGTCCGGCAGAGCCGCTGCTAGCTTAGCTTAGCGTAGTGAATGGAATCCTATGTTGCCGTTAGCATATCGTGAGTAAAAGTGACCCAACAACAACAAAAACAAATTACTTCTTGTGGCCTGCGTATTTACAACGAGTACAAATAGCAATGCAGATTAAGACTAGACGATTTCCTAGGCAGATATTGACTTGGGACTATATTGGGTGGAAGTAGGCTACAGCCGAAGCACTGCTACTCGGGTGCAGATATATCACGCAGAATAACCCTATTTCAACAAACGGTGGCGTATTCCTTTAAATCTGTTTCAGGGTCACATAACCACAATTTATCAGTTTTTCTGAACTGAGTGTTTACTTGTTCAGAGCACAAATGTCGATACAAAATGGCCTATTCATCTGTTTCAGTACTTGGTCTGTAATAGCATCTTTTGACCATAGATTTATGAGAAATTTGTTCCACAACTCGTTAGAAACCACATTGTGTTCACAACTTACAAACTATTCAGTCAGAGATGAAATGAAGTCAGTGCTTGTATATTTTCTGCAAGTCGTTAAGTTGGGAACATTATGACAGACAGTTGACAGATGATAGGAACTGTGCTAATAAAATTAGTTGACCCACCACTGTGTCTGTTTTATCAGAAGTATGATTACATTTTTTCTTGACTTTTTAGTTTCATAACAACCCTCCATGACCATTCCATTCAAAGTTTCCATGACTAATAGTAACTCCACTGGAGTGATCACAAGTTTAAGAAAAAAGGGGGGAATGCAGACAATACAATCACAACAATTTCAATACTTACAAAACATTTTGATCCGTTTAACATTCTCATACATAAGTCTGCCTCTAACATCAGTTAGGACAAAAAGTCAAGTCCAGTGGCAACGTTTAAAACACACCAGTTGATGGAGTGCAAAGCACAGTCATTCACATATTGTCTAAACCAGTTTCATATAGCCTCAGAGCACTCATAAAGGCTGTATCAACTGAAGAAAGTGGGCCAGAAGAACCACAATCCATTTGATTTGAACAGTGTGCTTGGCCAGGGCCTTGTGTTCCCCTCCAACACAGACAACTACTTTGTCAGGACTGCTAGGGGACAAGTTATCTGTCAGTGTTGCCGTCCTGACTTGGCCACTACTCCAACATGCCTCCGGGGTCAGAGACAGAGGCTCCCACAAGCTAATAAAAACTGCTGCAGAGACACTATTGCCTTTGTCATTTGTAAAAACCTTTAACAGGAAATGCTGAAAAGGATTGCTCAAATAGACTTGTAGGCTCAAATGGTTGCAACATGATGAAAAAAGAATGGATGGACACATACTGAAAACCGCCAACCCATTGGATTTGCATTTTGCAGCTGAGGATTGAGATGCCAAACCGGTGTAGAAGTGGCAACGTTTTTTGGATACTACATTACAAGTAACTGAAAAATACATTTTTAAGAAGAATGTTCCCACAGTTTAATCAAGTGTATTCTTAGAGTAAGGTGAAAAGTATTATATATCAGAGTTTGAGGAACATTTCCTCAAGTGTGAAGAGCTTAAGTAGAGTTTGGAATGTTGGAATGACAGCGGCTGCCATCTGGGAGGTCTGGGAGGAAGGCGATGAAAGCTCTCCACTAATATATAAAATAATCAGTGCCTTCAGGCAGATTTTCATTCATGTGTAACATGGAACAAAATCTGTTGCAAACCACATGTTGTGATGAGATGCAATCAAAGTATCATCCCGGGGAGGAATGAGAGCATCGAGACCAAAACAAATTTAATGGCCTTTGTTTAATTTTTTTTACTTGACCAGCCATTTAGATCTGTCTTGCAAGCAGAGAGTCGGCTTGCTGATCACAGCACTAATGGTTTGTGGGGAAAAAACAAATAATACAAAATGAGATAACTAGTCTCACACCAACAGGACGTGGGGTTGCCTTTCTTAGTCTTTCCATGTAATAGTCAGTTACGTCAGGACCCATGCAGAGCTGTTAACTGCCTGGAGGGAAGAACTGAGGCAGGGAAGAGGTTGAGGAGTTCATTTGAGGTGGGAGGAGCTGAGGTTAAGGGACGTCCTGGCCCAATAGGCACTTATGTTAATGGTCTGACACAGGAGGACCTGCTTCTTGGATCCGGTGATGCTGCGGTTTGGGGGGGGGGGACTAGGAATGGTTAATGGTTCAGGTCTTTGTGCCATGTGTTAATCTGGAGCACATGGTGGCAGGCAACAAAAATATAAGAATCAGTGACTGTTGGCTCACCCCTCCACAGCCCACACTTCTCCCATATTCTCTAGGCAACCCCTTGTCTGATTGGACCTATATGCAGAGGTTATTTCACATGTCAGGCAAGGATGAGGTGAGCTATTTGTTTTCAGGGAAACATGTTTGGGCGCTTTATCTGACATTACATCTACAACCTGTTAACCGTGGAAGTCAAACTGTCATATCATGTAATATGCGCTAGTTTTGGTTTCTGAAGCAGCCAGGTGCTCGTTGTGTTGCAGCCTTGGAGCACAGTAAGCGGCACTCTAGTGTGGCTTTATTTTACGTTGAAAAAGCCCTGTAAAACTGCAAACCACCATTGAATCAAAATAAAACTTTCCTCTTATTTGTGAAAATAAGCATGTGACCCGTTTCAACTCCACCCCTCAAAGAATTGCAATCGAGAATCGATAAAAAACGGAATTGAAAGGAAGAATCGGAATTGGAATCAGAATTGTTAAAATCCAAACAATGCCCAACCCTACAACAGCATAATCCCACACACACACACACACACACACACACACACACACACACACACACACACACACACACACACACATGGTAAAGTCTTTAGATTTCTATACGTTTAAAGGGGTGGGAGGTTGGCAAGTGTGTGACCACAGACAATTTCCACCCTTGGGCAAGTCTTATTAAAGACATGGCATAGCTTGAGGGAATTTATGACCATGATGGTGAATTAAACCTAAAAACAATGACCTGTGACTACTACACACATACCGCCTTTTTTACATGCCCAAAGGAGCCCTGTGTATCACATCATAGCAGAACTACAGCCCTCACCGCACAGTTGCAGCTGACGCGCTGCTGTGGAAAAAACACTGTTTTCCCCTTTTGTATTACGGCCTCTAAATCTAAATGAGTGCTGCGAGCAGAGCCAAAGACAACCGCTTCCCCTTCGAAGGCCGGTGAGTAAAAATAAAACAACGCCCCTCACAGAAACTGCAAATTACAGTGTCTGGCCTCTTCTTAAATATTTGATGATTTTTACAAGCAGACAGAAATGCCCCGGAGTAATTGAGCTCCCTCACTGGACTTTTATTGGGGTGACGGCAGCATCTCCCACAACTTGCAATCGTAAGGTGAAACAGGCCGCTATTGTGTGCTGTGTTGGGCTTCGGAGGGAGAGAGGGCTTGGTTCTCAAACTGAGGCTGTGAGTCAATGCTGGGCTGTATGAGTGTTTGTTATGGTGTCTAGTGAAAACACAAACAGCTAGCGTCACAACATAGCAATGGGGGAAAGATGGTCAGACACGGTCATAACTGGGCACCCATACAGGGCAGTAAAACTACGAGTTTTGTGGCACCATAGGGGACAATGTGAAGCTTTTTCAATCAGGTCCTGCCGAAAGATTCCACCATAGTCTACAGGATATGTCAGGTAAGAAAATGTATAACTCATAGCACAGAACATGGCACTGATTTGAACTTATATGAGCTGCTTAGCAGTATTTTGACTCTGACACTAAAGGAGCGGAGGTCAGCAGCTGGTTTCAATCTGCCCTTATCACACTACAGGCCCCGCCACTCTTTGACTGGTGCCAGACAGGCAACACCATAAAGTGCAGTGAGGAGGCAGCCACACATAGCTGAGATCAGGGTGATGGAGGGGGCGGAGGTCTGATCTGTCACTGATCAGCATATTCTCCCCGGATCTCCATCTGTCGGTAGTCCAATAAAAACTCAGAGTCATGAGAATATGTGAAGCCGCACTGCACTCCAAGTGCATCTCTACAACGGTAACAGTCTCCTTCTCTAACACAAACACACAAGCGGGGATGCAAAACCCACATTTAACCACATGCACACACACACACACTCGCACACACATACGCACACAATCACCCGCAAACACCCACAGCCTCCATCTGCAGTCCAACACATCATTCCATTCGGATGCTATCAGACTGCTTTCCCCTTCTCGCCTGCCACTCTCCGGTGACTGTTTGGATTCTGTCCTTGTATAAGGAAAATATTTGGCCTTTTGTTTTTGTTTCTCGTATTTCTCCTAAACCAGTCTTGTTGCTTTATGGTGCTAAGAGAGCAACAAAGACAAGCAATGCTGTGCTACAAAATAAAGAGCGATAAACTCAAAGTGTTGTGCAACAAACCATATTAATATCTCAAGCCCAAGGTGTATAATCCTGCCAGTAAACACAGAAAGCTTCATGCATTCTGCTGGTCATGGAGATGTGTCTGTTGTTGTTGGCCAGCTGTGGGCCCAGATGTAGCATAAGTACAAACCTAGTCAGTCAACCCAGGTGACTGGGTGCCTCCATAGGGGGTGGGGGGTGGGAAGGTAAGGCCCTTCAATCATATCCCCTCTCAAAAGGAGAACAGCGGTTATCAGGTTCCACTGTGTGTCTCTGCCAGAGACACTCCATTAGCTCCGCTGTCCGGAGGATGAGACCATTATCAGCTGCTGGCGTCACACACCGCTCCAATGACAATGCACTCCTCTTTCTAAAGTGCCCCAATTTCAGGGGCCACTTCTCCTCATCTCCCCCATGGCCTCTTGTGCATGAATACCTTGAATACCTGATAGCTCTTTGATTCGCATCAGCCTCTTTGTGTCTGCATGCCAAACAGATATCATTATCTATGCACAGAGGGAGAGTCCTGAAGAGTATGTAGAGTGCTGAGTTGATTTGGGGCTACACTCTACACTATCTTTAACTACAGCCCAAAATGGTGACTGGTACAAAAATAGGTAGGTCCATACAATGCATACATCCCTTGCTTAAGTTTAAAGACAGTTAGCCTAAAAATCTGCCTGTTTTCCTTAACATAATTGTGTGTGCTGGTCTTTTAACTATGTGGTTTGACCACTCACCACAGTCTGTGGCGTCTTCTCCCTCGAGGCCAGGCTGGCAGCCCATGAAGCACCGGTAAGAGCCGATGGTGTTTTCGCAGCGCCAGGTACCACACACTGAGCTTCCAAACTCCTTGCACTCATTCTGGTCTGTACAGTGAAAGAGAGAGAGACAGATGTTGGTTAGTAACTGACAAACAGAGGCACAAACCTAACCACATGTGCAATCAGACACTAACACGGACGCATGCACCCCCGCACACAAACTATTCCCTCCACTGCGCTGCTGCTTCCAGTGTAATGGCTGTGCAGCAGGAGTCGGCCAGGAGACCTGTGGTGTAGCTGTCCTCAGTAAACGCAGCAGGCAACAGGAATGGCCAAGAACAATATTATCACAGCAACCAAAGAACTTGTGAAGGAGCTAAAGGGAGACGTTCCAGGGGGAGAAACACCTCCTGCTCACAATGGGGTCATTCATACTTCCCTCAGGGGAGAGGGAGTTCAGGGCTCCAGCCGTGTAATCCAGGCACCCCTCACTCCTGAGACCATGGAGTAGAACCTCTAAACCAGGCTTGGACACTTTTACTGGATCCCAGTCCCCATTGCCTATAGATAATCAATCATAGCCAACTGTGCTATACCGGGTACACTTAAGCCAAAATGTAGCTTTTTTCTACAGTATTATTCTGTCTTACCTTCACAGTCAGCCGTGTCAGCGTTGAACTTAAAGCCAGCCTCACACAAGCACAAGAAAGAGCCATCAGTGTTAAGACACTCGCCCCGGATGCACACCTTGTCTTTACTGCATTCGTCCACATCTACAGTAAGGCAGAAAGAAGGGGAAGAGAAAGGCAGACAAATTAAAAGAGATAATTGGAGAGAGGGTGGGTCAAGATCTGTTACATATTGATTATCACTAAATATCCTCATATATCATCTGTCTTTGTTACGTCCACAGGGAACACCTCTCCTTTTAATAAGTATCAGAAAAAGAATGTGTAATCAAGCGCTTGTCTGAGCACAAGATACATTGGCCATTTGGAGCACTTAACAGTATACAGTACTGGCAAAGGTTAAAAAAAAAACATCTACCTCAGCTTTTCAGGCAGAGAACATTTCCCTCCGGCTCGAAAATATGAATACTGAATGCGACATGCTTGATTAGCCGTAGATTGGTGGATAATAGCGGCATTACAACATAACCTTTAAGGCACTTGGACCTTGGGTAAAACAATGTGGGGAAAAGGCAAGAAATTCATCACTGGGGAAAAAGCCTGTCTTCATTTCCAACCTTTAATAATCAGATGAATCTTTCAGAGACGACAAGACAAACACCCGTTTGCAAAGATAGGGAGAAAATAGCCCAGACTATAAGTAAACACATAAATATGCTATGACTGAATAGCTTTGGAGTTAATTCAAGGAGTTCAAAGCCTGTATTGAAAGGCACAGCAAGGCCATGGCACAACCTGTTGATTTGGATTAAAGTTAGATCGGTTTCAGTCTGCAGTCAGTCCTTTATTATGTATGTTCTGTTTTTGCTGAAAGACTGGCCTGGTCAAGGCCAAGCATCATTTTGGCCTCACCTGACTAAACCTTTCATTCTTTCATTCCCATAAACTTACATACCCTCATCCTCCCTTCTCCTCCCGCTGCATGCTCATATCAGAGGGGTCTGGCTTTCATTGTGTCAGCACTGTACACACAATGGCAGGCTGCAAGAAACTATACGACAACTGCTGATTTATAGGATAATTAGAGCCGGCTATTTGTTGTGGCGGGCAGCCAAAGTACCTGATGCAGGCTGGGCAGTTTGCTCAGAGTCTGCATACGAAGCCTCAGTGTTCAAGGACTGAACCTAGTCCTCTACTGTAAAGTCAAACTTGCCCATTTGAGGACCATGCCAGCGTCTTGCAGGGTTCTGAGATCCAGACCTACCTGCTTTACATCATGACAGGATATTTCACTGCCAGACATCCTGCTGTTTACTTAACTTCACCTCTTACTGTACTTGCAAGACACACCAGAAATAACACTGATCCAATTCTGACATCTGAGCCAAAATTATTTCATGTATTTTGACAGAAAATGCTCCAGTTTGTTGAAAAGAAAAGCCTTCCTCAGCTGATGATCAGACTACATTTTTTTTTCCCATCGCTGTGACCAATGGGTCACTGGGTGCGGCTGGAATAACATCAAACTGATGTCCGAACGGAGAGTGAACTGAGACAGTTGATGAGGCCACGGCCAATTACACAGAAAGGCCAGCCTGAGCACTCATGCCAAGGGTCCCAGGCCTGATCTCAGCACCCAGGACAGTGTGGCGAGGATACTCTCTGTCACCATGCCATCCACTGAATAAAAAAACCTTGTGCAAGCCAATAAAGTTACTGTAAAATGCTTGAGTAATATGGGCTACAAAATCATTATTACATTATTACCAACTTTTTCCAATTTTGACCCTGCCTCACCCAACTACACAAGGCCTATTAAATCATCTAAAAAATAATTTCCCATTGCTATTACTGCTCTTGCGGCAATGTGTTACTGTACCTTGGCAGCCGGTCCTTCCATCGATGGTGGTATATCCATCAGGACAGATGCATGTGTAGGAGCCCATAGTGTTCAGACAGTCTCCTTCTCCGCAGATCCCCACAATGGTTAAACACTCATTGATATCTGTCACAAATATGCACACACAGCTGTGTCAAGATGCCAACACGAGGTAAGCCACGAGAAACAGTTAACCACTAATGGTATGTATCAGATGACCCAGAGTTTGTGTTTGTGTATGTGTGTGTGTGTGTGTGTGTGTGTGTGTGTGTGTGTGTGTGTGTGTGTGTGTGTGTGTGTGTGTGTGTGCGTGCGTATACCTCTGCAGGACGTCCCATCCACCATCTCCAGACCAGCGGGGCAGGAGCAGCTATAGGAACCGATGGTGTTGGTGCACTGGCCTCCCACACACTGGCTGGGGTCCTCACATTCATTCACATCTGCACACACACAGACACACAGACACACAGACGGACAGACAGACACACACACACACACACACACACACACACACACACACACACACACACACACCATCATCAGTATGACACATTCACAACAGCTGAAAATCACTGGGTCTCACTTTAAATCTGTCATTTGAATGACGAGCTTCCAGACCACAGTGAGCATGTCAGAAAGTCCAGCATCATCTACATCAGTAAGTAATGACTTATTCTTACTATTGTAGGTCATACTGTGCTGGAACAGATGACTGTGAAAAATGATTGCACAGAAACCATAAAATGTAGTGACCACAGTGAACCACCCACTGTGCCGTACCTTCACATGAAAGCCCGTTGGGTGCCACTGTGAAGCCTGGGTCACAGGACACGCAGGAGAAGGAGCCCTCTGTGTTGGTGCAAACACCCATGGGGCACACACCTGGGGTCTGGCACTCGTCAACATCTAAGGGACAGGAGAAGAGGAAAAGGTTAGCTATAGTTTATCATCTTAAGCAAAGGGACCTCTAAAAAGCCCACTTTTTGAGCGTTCACTGTCTTATCTAAAAAAATATGTGTGTGTGTGTGTGTGTGTGTGTGTGATTCAGCCTAACATACAGTAAGCAAAGCCCTCTTTATTAGATCACACTGACAGTGTTTTATTAAAAAGGGTGGAAAGATAAGTATGCAGGAGGGCCATTGAATCCAAAACAGCAAGCTATTACAGGTGGTGCATAATTACTGTATCTACAAACAGTTACTAGCTCACTGTTATGTGATCACTGGAAATTCCTCGAGCCGGTACAGATTGTATTTCTTACGGAGAAAATAGTGTGGGCCATTGTTAAGTGATTGAGACGATTCCATTTTGCCTTTGGGTGAACAGTTCAACAGGACGACCTCGTTGCGGTACGTGGAAGGCAGGGGAGTGGTTGACTTCATTTCAAATTAAGACCTTAATATTTTTCATGGCATCAGAGACATCAATTAAAATCCTATCAGAGGCTGACTTGGATTCTGGCTTGTTTTGTAAAACTTTTTCCCAGCACAAAGACACATGTCAGTAGGGGATCTTCCTCTTGGGCTACATCCACACTTCCATTCAAAAACACACCACCGTATATATGACTAACTGCCATGTTTGAATCCATTTAAACAGTCATTCCATTTCTGCTTCCCATGAAGTCATGACAGATCTAACCACCCTGGATTCATCAAAGCAGCCGTTTCACTGCATTGATCTCATAAATCATGTCATGACAAATCATGAGCACCCTAAAGATTTTCTGTAATCATGTTCTGGGTCTAATGCATTCCTCTTTTTACTCTGGTCTACTGTAACTTTGTTACAATCTTTACCATAATGACAGCTTAAAGTGTTCTAAGCAGTTAGGTTAAATCAGAGGTAGTTTTACCCTCACAGCTGTAACCATCCTCAGACAGTTGCAGGCCGGCTCCACAGTTCCTGCAGTTGTAGGATCCTGGGGTGTTCAAGCACAGCTGGGCCAGGCACACGTTAGCCACCAAGCACTCATCCACATCTGGACACAAATACATAGACACATCATAGACCAGATTACCATCTCTGGCTTCAAATAAATAAAGCCCGCCAGTTGTAATCAGTTAGATCGGTAATCACTGGAACTAGGAATTACAAATGTCGACACCTCTATCCTTTCAGCTGAGCTATCTGCAGAATATTCGCTTGACATCATCTTGCTCTATTTGAGGGCTGGACTCTCATTGTGTTGAGCAAGGATCAGATGAGCGGTGCCAGAGGAAGAGGGGTCCAGGATCCAGCTATGATGTGATGTCTAGAAGGAGTATTTTTGGGCTCAGATGATGGGGCTTTGGGGTCCAAGCTGTCATTACTGATGCAGCCTATTTACAGCCTAAAACAGCTGGGAAACATGTTCAACAGAGCTGGCACGTTCACCCTCATGCGCGGTTTTGTTGGGTATTAAGGCAAGGTCTGGCATGTTTGAATAGAAGAGACACACCTGTGCACAAGTATACAAACACAACATTCCTGCACAAACAGCCAAAAGCCTCACCATCACACTGTTGTCCATCCTCAGATATTCTGAAACCAGGTTGACAGACAATACATGTGAAGGAACCCTCTGTGTTTGTACACGTTCCCTGGGGGCATGTAGTGGGCAGCACACACTCGTCAATATCTGGCGTGAAAACAACACAGACGGTTAAGACATTCACTGCAGTACAGTGCGTTTCTACAGCCAAGAAAAAAGACCAAAACTCCTGATGATAGACAAGGACCACTAACCCCAACAGTGTTAGTTCTTTCAGGCTGAATAATATACATATGGCGTTTTGCAGGAGTTAATTTGGTGTTAAATAAACCAACCTTCACAGAGCTCCCCGTCATATGATACTCTGTACCCTGTAGGGCAGTTCTCACAGGTGTAAGAGCCTTCCGAGTTTAGACAGATCCCATTGGCACAGGTAGATAGAGACTGGCACTCGTCAACATCTGGGTGAAACACATGCACACCAGCACAGACATTAACTGAAGACTATAAATACTGAATAATATGGGGAGGGAATTCAGTTGCACAGGAGTTTTAATGGTGAGGTGACAACCTTCCCAGATGTGTTGAGTAAGTCTTCAACTGTCGTAACAGCACTAATGGTTTTTACTGAGTGAGGAGCATAGCTGGAGATTGAGTTTACCTTGACACCGCTGCCGGTCTTGAGACACTCTGTAGCCAGCCTTACATCTGGTACAGGAGTAGGATCCCTCCGTGTTGGCACACACCCCACCAAGACACAAGTCATCCTGGGCACACTCATTCACATCTGGAAACACAAACAAAAAATTCACCACAACTGGGCAGACAAATCATCACCGTCGACCAGTGTTTGTCCAAAACTGCAGTTTAGTGTAAATCACTAAACAGCAGATTTCATACCTTCACATCTCAGTCCATCAGCAGATGGTCCAAACCCAGGCCTGCAGTTCTGGCAAGTGTAGGAACCTGCAGTGTTGATGCAAATTCCCGCAGGGCACACATTAGCAGTTGCGCACTCGTTGACATCTAACAAAAAGAAACAATTTGCAGACATTATACTGCTGTCGAGAGAGCTCCACAAGCTGAGAAGTATGCTGTGATACGCCCAACAGCTCTAGATAATCCTTTGCAGACCTTCACAGGCTTTGCTGTCTGAGGTGAGTTGGTAACCATGGTTACAGGTGCATTTATGGGTGCCGTCCAGATTGACACAGCGGCCGTGGAGACAAACTCCAGGGAGCACACACTCATCCACATCTGGAGGGAAAAAACAAAGAAAAAAAGGGGGGCTCATTAAAAAAAGACAACCGCTCTTAGTAGCTTTTTATTATAAAACTTCAATGGTGCCGCAATGCTTCTGTAGTAGCACTGTGGAAAATTCAGAGAGTTGTTTCTTTTATATGGGACGTTAATAATGTCTGATTGACCTTGGCAAACGTGGTCTGGTGAGAGCTTGTAACCTTGGAAACAGTTGCACCTATAGGAGCCCTTGGTGTTGACACACCTACCACGACCGCACACTGTTTGGTTCAAGCACTCGTTTACATCTGAGGACAGAAGAAGTCAGAAAAAGATATAACATCTATGAGAACAAGAACACTGGGTGTTAAAAAGTAAAAAGTACCCCTTAATCTACCTACCTGCCGAAAATAAATGAGATTTCAGTTGTGGTGCTCACAGCATTGAAAAATGACACTTAAAGCATTCAACAGCAACATATTTTTTCCAGTATGTCCCAGGTACTCTGCATAATCGAGACAAATGGTTGTAAGCAGTTTTCTTAGAGACTAATTCTGTGGTAGAAAGTAGTTCCAATTAAATCTTTACAGCAAAAGAAATATTGCTGTGTGAAATTCTTAATATTGTAAAATCCAAAAACAAAATTCCATTTCACTCCATTGTATAGGTGAAGAGCAGAAACCCAAAGTAAAATGTCTACTTATCTATAAATTACTATGTGCATGGCTAAATACCACGAAATAAGAAAATGTGTTATTTTTGTAATTTGGGTATACTGACCGTTTAACATGACAAAAAATATAAGGGAAAATTGGGCCAACAACAATAAGATACAAAAAATAAAAACAAAGACGTTATAAAAAAATAAGGGGAGTATCGGTAAAGGGGAAACAGTTACAGCATAATTAACGTGCAAAATGACTGTAAAACAGCAGTCATTAAATTACATCAGTGCCCAAACCTTACTCATGAAGGCCTTTTACTATTTGCAGCAGGAGCTGTCTTTTCCACTTTGGGACTCAGAACAGTTAACCCAGGAATTATATTTGTGGAAAACCTCATGCTGAAATAATGTTTTATAGTGGCATTTATCAAGTGTTAACAATGGCAATTTTTCAGATTAGGTGATGTTGTGGGGAGAGAAACTCAGATTATGTGAGTGTAAGAGAAAAGAGGAAGAGAAAAGGGGGAGAGGAAGGAAAAGTATTTGTCTGCAAAGGAGGTGGAGAGAGGATGTGATAGAGATGCTGAAACAGAGAGCCACACAGTGAAAACACTGCGAGAGAGTCACAGACTGGGTTTTGTTTGCCTAGCAGTGGGCACTGCCAGATGTCTGTCAGTATGGCCCAATGCTTTGTTTCTGCAATCATCCGGCATCTCTCAGGCCTCTGCGATAAGCCCTGACAGGGGAATGGAGCTGTTTTCTCTATCATACCAGCAATTAGGCTTATCCACGATTCGGCCAATTGAGCCCAAACCACTGTGCTACCGTCAATTGACTGAAGCAAATACTGTAAACCCGGCACTCATATTGCCTGTTTTATGTGACTCTCACAGCACCAGACGTATACTGTGGGCCTGTTAGCACTGCCTGGGTGGATGTTCGGAGTAAAAATATTTACCTCCAATGTTATCCCTCATTTAAAGGTTTCCTCTCTGTTGCTATTTATACACCACTGATTTAAACGCGGAATGAATAACATTAGTGGACTCGCAAACAGAAAGTAGCTTAAGTTAGTGTTTTCTTTGGAGGCAAGGGAATCATGAGAGTTTACATGAGGGCATCAGTCGTCAGACTCGCTGAGAAATCGATTACAAAGAACTCCAAATTACCACTAAAGTTAATTTCCATATTTTCCATCCTCATTCTGTCTTTCAGCTTTTCAGATTTCTGGAATACTCACTCCAGGAGCTTAGGTTTCCAAACAAATTAGAGGGGTGCAAGGTCATAGAGAGGGGATGTGGTAAGTAACACCAGTCAGGCTCTTATGTAACAGGGCCACTCTCAGGTTGGGAGCTGCTAGCGTGCTAGCTTAAACACAACACACACCAAATGTAATTTGTTGGGCATTTGTGTATTGAAATCTAATAATCCACAGTCTGAGTTTTACAGCAGACCACAGACAAAACTATGGGTGAGTGAGAGAATTTGTTTGCGTGTCAGGACCTCTTCGCAGTGGGGAATTGACCCTTTAACCTTCTCATACATCTCCTGTGACTGCTCGGTCCTCTCACCTAGCCCAGCAGCGGTAATAAAGCCTCCGCTGGGCCCAACAGTACAGTGGCCAGAGCTCTCCAACAATAATACGCTGTTTGTTCAAGGCTGTGGCCAAGAGAAAATATTTGGACTCTCCCAATTTGAAGTATTTTAAACAATCTTTTTACAAGGGCCAGTGATATCAAAAGATCAGCAATAACACAGTGAATGTGTTTAAACAATATTGGGGATATGCAGAGGCTGCTGGGTGGAGGAATTAATATATCGTACGTGGAAAAACTGAATGGAGAGAGAGGCCCACACAATATAGCCATCATCACTGTGGTTTTGGGTTGTCATGTGGGCCCACTAGTAGTCCACAGTTCACTTAAAATAATCCAATGTAAAGTCTTATTTTATATAATTTTCATGCACATCAGCAGTCAGAGTGTCCCTTTGAGCAAAAAGCCACAATTCAGTGAAACTAATTCAGCGTGTGCAATTTGGTGAACTGTACTGTATCATAAGCTGTCAGCAAGTCATTAATGGCACGGCCTGTTGCCATGACACTTCGGTTATTTTTGGTGAAGCCAACTAGGAGCAGCAGCATTTGTCTACGTAAATGTTACCTAATACAGGAAGCTTTAACAGTGTAAGAGTGAAACCCAGCTTCTTTCCATGCAGCGGTCGAAAACGCCCGTAGGAGTTTGGGTAGTGGTGGTGCTGCTGCTAAGATGGGGTGTGGGATTTTCTTACCCACACATCTTTCATTGACAGGCCTGAACCCCAGGCCGCAGGTCTGGCACTGGAAGGAGCCGGGACTATTGACGCAGACACCGTTGGGACAGGAGCTGGGATCTCTGCACTCATCTACATCTGCTCAGGGAGAAGGTGAGACATGAAAATAATCATTTTAATTAGTTGTTACTAAAACAATGTGCACATACATGGAAAAAAGAGGGTGGTATGTCACAAATGCTAATATATACAAACACACAATCCCTCTGTCACAAACTGTACATAGTTTTCTTCCTGGCTTTGATTAGAGGAAAATACATGTGCTTTGTTCTTTTTCTAACTTCGTTCGGTGTTTCACTATGGGAATCGCCTCGGCGTGACCAACTATGGAAGCTCCAATGACACCACTTCTGTCCGTGACAGACAGGTCGAACTGTGCTAGGGCCACGCCCCCTCATATAATCACAGTCGACCAGCTCCTTACAAATCATTCTCGCTTTCTTCCCGTGAAGAAACTATACTAAGCTCCCTCAGCGCTTCTAGGCTAGCTTGGTTGGTTATCTGCTAAACAGTTCACAGACGGACCGCTGAGGACTACGTCGTCGAACGCAGTTCCCGAACCCAGTCTGGATTTGCTGAGTAAGTACTTCGCAAGAAGTTTTTACCTTGTGGTTACACAGTTTGAAAGCAGTGTCCACGTCAAGGCGAACTGCTCTTCTGTCGGATAGTCGGTATTTGCTTATTGGTTGCTTAACTGTGTAACTCTTTTACCCTCTGGCTAACACGTTATGGCGAGCCTCCCTGGGTTTGGCAGTGTTTCCCACACATAGATTAATTTCTGGCGGTGCGCCATACAATCAACACCGGCCGCCACATATTGCGTTTCATTATTAATATTATTTTTTTTTAAACGCTATTTAAAACACGCAGCGTATTCATTCAGCTGCATTTCCTTTCCCTGCTCTCCTCTGTCTCTCTGTCGCTCACGCATCTCTCATGCACAAATACACACAGCCCCTCCCCTCCGTGCACAGAGTCTGTCTCCATCAAAACGAGAGAAGACGGCTGGCGAAATTCTTAAGTTCACGAAAGATTGGTATCTCGTGAACACCTTTACACAATCACACATTAAAAAGTCCTATACAAAATAGTTTATATTCTGAATACAATGTTGTCAGTGTGTTAATGTTGGAGTCCCGACCCGACTCTTAGCAAACAAGTGATTGCACCTGCTTTAGAAAGTTAACTAGTCGCAAGTTTGCGGTAAAATGCAGTTGGGTTGTCGAGGTCAAAACACTATATGTAGCAGCTGTGAATCAAATAAACTTATTATAAATAATATCATGTAATTTTTTTACTCTTACACTGAATGTTTGCTGCTTCAATCCAGATGAGTATTGAAAAGTATTTTCCGCAACTGAAAAAGGCAAGTGTTGAGGATGAGGACCAGCCTGAACCGGAGGTATCAGTCTGAAACAGAGCTGAACAGTCCGACCAGTGTAATTAGTTATGTTATTAATTTGTTCAATTTTTTCAGGCTTCAACCAGTGCTGCTCAAGCAGAAAGACAGGGTCAGGGAGATAAAGAGATAGTTTGTTAGGCATTGAAGAAAGAGTAGGAGAGGAGCACAGCATCCAACGGCGTTTCCTCCTCAGTTTTTGATACTTGATTGTTAGGAAAATAAGTATTCCCCGGGGGGCAGAGAGAGACCTGTACGACGGCAGGAGGCTCCCACCAGCCCGGCCACCTGAGAAACAGCTTCTGCCGGCAGTGCCTGCCTGTATGAAGGAAATGAGCCGGTACTGGTCCAGCCCGTTTAACAGTAAGCTCCCAACCAAGGGTTACTCTAAGCTTGAGATCCACTAGATGAGGGCACTGGGGCTGGCCGAACCCCCAGTGGTGGAGTGGCTCATCACCTCCACCCAAACCGCCGCTCTCTCTCAGCCTCCCACAGCATTTCTCTGCTCAACAAAATGGAGCGCCTCACCGTTTCCATGTTTCAGAGGATGTACAGATATGCAGCACAGTCAGTGTGCTCTCTAAATGCAATGACACTGCTGGCTGCATATCAGAGTGAGGTGTTTCACCAACACGTCCCTCCTTGCAGAGACCCGGAAAGAAACCTATCTGGAATGATTTGTAAGGAGCTGGTCAACTGTGATTATATGAGGGGGCGTGGCCCTAGCACAGTTCGACCTGTCTGTCATAGACAGACGTGGTGTCATTGGAGCTTCCATAGTTGGTCATGCCGAGGCGATTCCCATAGTGAAACACCTCACTCTGTTATCAAAGAACCGGGGTTATGTTAAGTAACCTAAAGTTACCGGGCTACACATAAACTCATGGCAGCAAACAAATAGGCCTGGCTAGCATTGTGCCGTTGTGTGAACTTTATGTGTGCGTATGCGCTTGTGCATGCACGTCACCTTCGCATTGGCCTCTCCAAGACTTGGCGAAGCCACTGTTGCATTCACAGGTGTAAGATCCCTCTGTGTTGACGCATTCACCGTTCTGACACTTGTTGGGCATGCTGCACTCATTAATGTCTGCCAGTTTAAATAAAAACCAAGGAGAACGGAAAAGAAAGTGACTATTGTGTTCCACAGCATTAATTAGGGCATGATGCTTTTTAAATGAACAGCGCTGACAGACAAGAACTTGCGGTGCTCTAACAGAGAGTCGAAAGCTAACAGTGTCTTTCATCCATTGGAAACATTATGTCTCCTGCTGTCATTTGGGCTGCATCTCACCTTGACAGAACTTCCTGTTCTGGGTGATCACCTGGCTGTAGCCACTGTGGCATTGACAGGTATAGGAGCCATAGTTGTTCATACAGCGGCCCTTCCCTTCACATGGGTCCTCGTCACACTCATTCACATCTGTATGGGAGACAGAGAAAAAAAAAGTAAAGACAGAGAAGGTGAAAACAAGAGATCAAATGCGACATTACATTGCAGTTCCATTTCACCAGCAGAGACACTTTCCAAGGCCTGACTTTGTAGCTCCTCTACTGCGCAGGAATTCCTCAGTGATGGGCCTGAGCCCAGCCGAGTAGAGCAGAGTCTGCGGCCAAGGCCTTCACTGTGAGGTAAGGGATCAAAGCTCTGTGGCAGCTCTTTGGATGGCCTTTACGCTGTTGTCAGGCATCACGGAACAGGTCAACATAAACAAACGGATTCCTTTCATTTTGGCTCGCTTCATTTCTCAAGGCTTCTGTGCCGTGTAATGTTTGGTGTTAAGGACTTGCTTGCGCAGAGACGATGATAGACAGAGCTGCTGGGGCCTCTGGTGTCAGCATGTGTGTGTTTGTGTGCCCCTCCTTCTCTTTGAGTGTTCCACCATTACCCGTGTCTATCTCCCTCTATCTCCCTCTCTCTCCCATTGTTGCTTACCAATGCAGTTGGTCTGCAGTGCACTGAGCTTGAATCCTGGCTCACAGTGGCAGGTGTAGCCGGTCTGTACAGGAATGCATTTCCCACGGCCACATATGGAGGGGGTGGTGGCACACTTGTCAATACCTCAAAAAAAGCCACAGAGATGTGCACAGTCATTACTCAGAAGGCAGACAACAATATTTTGGCCTAAGGGTTATGTAACATTACAGACACTGTAAAAAGTAAAAAAAAAAAAAAACCTGGATTCCACTAACACATGTTGTTTTCCATGGGAACCCGACTTGCTGTTTTATAGGTGAGGTCTTGGATGAGAGGACAGGTTTTACAGCACTGTAGTGTTCTAACAGGTGGTATAGAGCTCTTACAATAGGGGTTCGGCGAGAAGCAGGTCATGCACAGTAGAGCCTGAAGTTAGTGTTGTTCTTGTATTTTTCTGTCCAAATGGACTGTGGTAAAACAGACCGTGAACTGGGCCCTTGTGTCTGGTTAAGGAGGGAAAACCCTACTACAGTATGTCTTTCTCCATAGGATTACTGTAAATTCTCCTCCCTATCACCCTGACGCTCACTCTCTCTGTCACCCAAACACACTTTAACCCCGTCATCCACCCGTCTTCCATTTTTCATAAATCTGGTCGCTGTCAGCTCAGGATAGCTTCCCCTTCCAAGAGGCACACACGGTCTTGGTTTCTCGCCCTCTCACCCTCTGTGCAGCACGGCATCTTCAAGCCAAATTGGCTCTGAGAAAAGGGGTCAAATAAAAGCATAATACAAGCTCTCCTCGGCTTAACTCTGGGTAAGCCTGAAAAAATGTCTTATGAGATGTGCTGCTGTCTGCCAGCAGTTGACTCAGAGCATGATCGTCCTACAGCTCCATACCCACCTGCCAATTAGGCACTGATGATTTTAGATCCAGTGTTTCAAGAGAGTGTTTTATTTTCGAAAGTATGATTTACCTGTGGCTGAGTCTGTGTGGTTTGTGTCCTTTGAATCTGGCCTGATGATGGAGGAGTCTGGAGAAGTCTCTGTGAAGAGGGATCGAGACTGGGTGAGTGCGAACATAGTGAACCGCTAACACTGTGACACATAGTAAATTCTCATTCTCTACAAGCTAAACGAGACACGGCTTGTTTTCCCAACCACTACTGCCTCAGCTGTCACTCACTGGGCAGCTATAAAAAAATGACCTACTCTTTTCTCCAGGCTAAAAACAGTACAACGACCAAAAGAAATCAAGTAGACTCATTGAATGTAGTCAACCTTCAGACTTTAATGTCAATGTTTTCGCTGGCTTGAGGGCAGAGCAGGATTGAGACTGCCACTGCTGTGCAGGAGTGAGCAATTTATAGAAAACACATCACGTGTGTGTGCCTGACTGAAACTACTATTGGCCATTGAGCTTTGAGATGATAAATCAAACCACAAGTGGCATTAAACAGAGTTGAGGCACTTGTTAAGGTTGAACAAGTAGTGTTGTATAATCTGTATAAGTAAAGCCAAGAGACAAATACCTGGATATTTCAGTGGTGAGTCAGTCACAACAGCTGGCTAGAAAACAAGCAAATATTGCATGTCAAAGATGTTGGTTACATTTGATCACCATATTCGTGTTCATACAGTGTGTCTTTGTTGTCATATTCTGCGCTAATTAGCTGTGTGTTTCTACCAAAATGTGGTCTGAATAAGTTACATAATCATAACAAACCCTCCAGCTGAGATAGCTAGAGCATATCGCTCTAAGATAAACATTTCAAAAGTATGTGCCAAGAGGTTTACGCGGTGATATAACTTACCAGGCTCAGAATTTCCACATCTGCCACGAGACAGAAAGAAGAGGAAAGGTTTATCAGTAGCAAAAAGTTGACATTATGTTCGCACTAACGTAACGTATTAAGTACCATTACTGAGTACACACAACATACACAACAGCCCATGGTCTGCTTTGGCACTTGACTTAGAGCTTTGGAGGTCTTTCTTTCTAATAAAACAAAGCTTATGGCACATCCTCTAAGCCAGACAGAGAAAGTTGTATCAGAAAAGTAGTGCAGACTACAGGCCAAAGGGAAAATGCAAAGAGAGACAAGGAAATGGATATCTCTGATAATAAAGACAAAAATCCCTAAATATTTACAGAATTGTCTCCTATAAATCAAAATGTGGTAGCTCTGCCAATAAAGTATCTCACGAGCATTAAATCAGGAAGATACATTAACAATAAAGCCTGAGGATTTAGATGTATGGCCAGCGTGGATTACCTGTGTGCATTGCTGTGATGCTCAAAGGGGTTTCACTTTGATGGATGGGGGACATGAGTACTACTCCAAATATTTTCGATCAAGCAAGTTGGATCAAGCATTCATTTATTTATGGAGATCAAAACATCCTGTTGATGTTTGAATTCTCACCAAACGCAAATAAATTTGCATCCCGTAGAGAAAAAATCATATTGTGTATTACTCAGCTGCTCTGCCTTGTTTATGCCATGGGTTGTGGTAAAAGTAAATACCATGTTTGGATAACTCCAAGGCCTAAGTGCATCATATGTACAGAACATTCAGCAGCAGCAACTATTCATCTCTTTACCATTCAGAGTAAAAATTTACCAACCTTAAAGTCAACTTGGCAGACATTTAATGTACCAAACATTTTATTCTCACCTTCTGAATGTTCAGGTGTCTCTCTGGCTGGGTGCGAGGGATGGAGAGGCTGCTGTGGAGTCAGAGGGTACCTGGGTCCTTGTGGTGTCTCAGGATACTCAGGGTATTGGGGTACTTGTGGCGTCTGTGGATAGCTGGGGTATTGTGGCCTGCTAGGCAGCAGCAGCCAGGGCTGGATGGATGGAGGCTGAGGGAAAGTGGGGCTCTGCTCCTCCCATGAGACTCCTGTGCTCTGCAGATCATCTTCCTCCAGCTGTCTGAGAGAAATCTGCACATCAGAGCGTGAGTAGGTGTATCCGTGACCAGCTGGGCAGATCTCCTTAAAATGGTCTGTGGGGCAGGAAACACATAGCAGCAAACAATGAGCCAGAGTGTAATTGTGGCTCATATTTCTGTTTGATATTCATAGCAATACCACAAGCCATCCGTGTAATACTGTTATGTAGAGCTTGCTGTGCTTTACTGTGTGCTGTGAACAAGGGGGTAGGATTTTGGCTATTGCTGTAGACCTAGCTAGCTGGCAGACCAATGACAGCTGTCA
Organism: Sander lucioperca; assembly: GCF_008315115.2. Taxonomy (NCBI): domain Eukaryota; kingdom Metazoa; phylum Chordata; class Actinopteri; order Perciformes; family Percidae; genus Sander; species Sander lucioperca. Next base: position 13,983,160 of record NC_050190.1, on the reverse strand, counting down.
CAGAGGCCTACTAGCAAGGGGATTTAGAAAGATTGGGGGGTATCTGCCCACTCAAACAGGCACAGCCATGCCAGTGGGGGAAGTAGAGGATCATGTAATTCTGACCGACCTTTGAACTCTTTAGTGTAGAGGCGTGTGAGTGAGAGGCTAATGGAGGATTGGCTGGCTAGATAAAAGGAGGGAGACTGAACCTCTTTGTGTCAGAGCCCAACAAACCTCAGCAATGGTGAATCCATTACAAGTGAGAAGCACTGTGTCCCCTACCTGACCTAAAAACCAGCAACTCTAGGCCAAAAGAGTCTGGAATAGAGATATGAGTAATGACAGATATGTGGTTGCTGTAAATGCAGGAAACGTGGATATGATAGGCTACTGAATGATGAATTTAAAGTGGAGGGAAATGGGGCTATATATGATCAGGAGCCACATCAGAGGAACTGCAGTAAATATGGAATGATAGTAAACCAGCTCCTGTTACCAAGTCACAAGTAATGAGCCTGGCTGCTTGGTTCAGATCATGGCTCAAACAGCTTGTCAGGCCATACAAAAGCCAGCGTTCAAAATAATCAGAGGCTGTGTCTGTGTACTGTGTCAGTGCTGGCTGAGCAGCACCATGGAGGTCTGTGTGATATCTGATCTATGACAATCCCCATGAATCACTGGCCAGTACAGACACTCCATAAAACCAGCCTGTTTCTATCAGAGACTTTGAAGATTAGATCGGTATTGAAAAAAGAAAGAAAGATGACAACTACTTCCCATGTTTCACTTGGCCAAGCTGTTTATTTCTGCTGTGAAGCTTTGCCGGCCTATTAGTGGGGTTTCTCTCTGAGGGTTGGAGTGATAACACAAGACTGACTTCCACTATTATGCAGCCTCCAAAATATGAAAACTGTTATGTTTTTGGTCCTTTTCCACTCCAAACACATTTGGTTATTTTGAACTGCTTTACAAGCCTGGCAAAGAGCAGAATGGTGACGGAGTGGTAAATATTCATTGCCTGGGCTTTCACTACCATTGCTAGCCCTTGCATAAGATTACATGTGACATTTCATATCTGCAAAAGTATTTAACCCAGCGAATCGTTTTTCAGCAAGTACAGTAAAACCAGAAATGGAAGGTTTAGCTTGCAGATGGACAAGGAGATAAGTCTTGGGTTTAAACAGTGTATGAGTTGTAAAGGAGAATTTGAGACACATGAAGCAGCAGCAGAGTAACTTTTGGTGGCTGTACCTGATCCCGGCAAAGGACAGCGATCACACAAAGGGCCCCAGGCCTTGCCCACTCGGCTGCAGCAGCAGATCTGCTTGGTGATGTGTTGAGCAAGCGGCAGAGAGCATGTACTTGCTGACACAGATCGGTAGCAGAATGCCCTCTGGTCAGACACAGCCTTGTCCGCTGGGGAGTGAAGTCGATACATCCATCTTATTCAAATGCAATACATGAGAGAATGGCCACAGTGGCCACAGCCTAAATGATGTGTTGATACTTACAGACACAGTGGCTTCTGTCAGCGTCTAACATGAAGCCTGGTTTACACGTGCACCTGTAGCTTCCTTTGGTGTTGAGACATTCAGCGTTCTTACAGAGCCCAGGCAACAGGCACTCATTGATGTCTGTGAAATATGCAATACGTAAGTCATGGACTCAATTCTCATTATGGAAACATCATGAAACATGTTTTTCCTCTGACAAGAACTTTTTTTGGAACTCACAATAAACCCCTCAACAAAATAGGTACAAGTTCGATATCAGATTTGGTGTATTGCATTTCACATTGAGTATACAGAGTACTCATACTTGCAGACCAGCAGAGATCATGTAAGGTTTTAGAAATAATTTAAAACTTGAAAGGTGACAAAACATTGCAATAGATCATGCCGTAAAAAAAGAAACAGCTGCTGGGAGGTGATGAAATATGGAAACTTTCAGGTTTCACAATTGTGTGAAAGCAAGGAGTGATGACATGAAGGAAACATATATAATACATTTGACCACTGTAAAGCAGAATATACTCAATCATGTATCCTTCTGACCGAAAGATATAATAAACTCTCAAGGCTGAGGTAACCTTAACTTTGAAATCTGGACCGTCACACAGAGGAAACAGAAACATGTTTTAGATTACCATCTTCCTCAGCATCTTTCCTTGACAGTGTCCAATAAGGTCACAGCATCCTTTGCTTACGTCAATGAGTGAAAGTCTTAAAGAGGTTTTTCCCCCTGTCTGGCCTGAACCATGTGCTGGAGTGAGACAGTGGCTAGTGGAGTTTGCTTATTGCTCCAACAGTTCCTGAGTCACTAAGCCAAATGGAGGCAAGCAAGACAGTTAATGTGCCAGCCAGGAGCACAGGGGGACATATTTCAGGCGCTTAGTCATGCAATCACACAAGGACCAGGCAAAGTTTGTTGTTCTACCGTGTTAAACAAAGAGTACATGATTAGGTCTTTTCCCATTGCTTTGACGACTGGAACCTGACAGCCTGCCACCACAGATTTTCCCATTTCTAATTAATCTGCTCTTGTTTTGTTGTTTTGCTTCCTGCTGGAAAAAGTTAGTTTACAAGGGATTGAGGCTGATCAATTCGGTGGATTGAAGCAAATCCAACGAATGCCACAATGTTCTTTTTGTTGTTTGTTCTTTCTTCTTTTCTATCTCTGTTGCCCTTTGTTTTTCCATTTCTCTTTGCATCTTTCTATCTCTCTTAGGAGAAACTGCTTCTAAAGCTGAAGCTGGCCTTATAATGCCAAAGTCTCCAGCCTCTATGTTATGACAATGTAAACAAGCCTCTGTTAGCAAAAGCGACCTGTTTGGATGAGCGGGATATGGCACATACTGTGAAGATAATGAAGCACCACAGATGTCACGCCTGCCTGTGCTGATATACATGCTCTACAGAGGTAGGAGCAACAATATTCTTATACAGGTACTGTGGGAGTTTAGTTTAAGCAGCATGCTATCTGGTCAGAGTTCAGGTCAGCGTTGGGCTCAGCCTTCATCACATGGGGTCTTTAATCCATGGTTCGGTTGAGTCCCAGATTAGTGCTATTGTTACAGTCTGCTGGTGGGTTGATTGGGATTGAAACTGACTTCCATGACAACTTGTCATGACCAGCACTAATCTCAACATGTATTTTGAATCTATGCTTGGTTGCTCTCATTGACAAATACTCCTTGTATGTGTCCATCAGCAGCTTTTATCATGGTTGTTTTTATTGTCTAATGATACATATATTGATGATTGCAATACATCTAAGAAGTTTCCAAACTCTGCATACAAGTGTCAGCCAGTCTGCTGCGACCTTACTTGACCTTGGCCACTCTTAACTTATGGAAAAAACAATACTCACATAAACACCGGAATAATTATTTATGGACACAGTAAAAGGAAATTGTCAGCATTCTCACTTGCTATGAATTGGCTGTTATGGCTAAAGGGAGTACTATATGACTACTTTGGAAGTCTCAAACCAGACATAACTTATGGGGCCATACATGCATCCATTCAGAAACTGTGAATAGAGAGAATGCACATTCTCAAAATACAGCCAAAGCAGGCAAATTCCTGCTGTACAACCTAATATATCGAGGTCTCAACCTGATTACCCCAGGCAGTATTCAATATGATAAATGTCAAACGTCAGTGTATAAAAATTCTTAGTAGCTCTTATTTTATTAAGTTGATCCAAAATGTCAAAAGAGTTATGTAAGACTTCCATCATCACTTCTTTGAAGTGGTGTATGAGTAATATGACCTGGTTTACCACGCACAACAGAGACTGCACACGCATCTACAGTATGTGTGCCTTTCATCTAACAAGCACAGTTACAAATGACCAATTCAGCTGACCTAAGTTCTGGGAAGCAGTTCTGAAGATAAGGAATCATCTCTGAAGTCAGAGAGCAGAGTGTGGTATGATGGGGCATCTTATCATATCGTAGGCGTCATTGAAGGGTCAGAGGACCGCAAGCAGTAAATCATGCCTATTTCCGAATATGAGACAAGCTCTGCTCTGTTCCAATAATATATACTGCAAACTTCTCGAGGACGAGGACGAGGAGCCCCAGTTTGGCAAGATGGACACCATCCTGATAATAATGACAAAATCCCAGAAAAAGCAGATTTTTGCCTCTTCGGCAGTTGCTGCGAGACCTGATATTATTAATATTTTTTTGAGAATGGAGCAGCAGCTGAACGGGACAGAGACTTTAACACACTTCAGTAAATATTGTGGGTAACTGTCAGCTTTGCTTTCTTGGAACTCAAGAAATGAGCAACTGAAATGGAGGAAATCTTGAAACAATCACAAAAAGGCATGAATAATACAAAGATAAATTTCCATGTTTTGGCTAGTTGACACACTATTGGAAAAGAAGTGTGTCCTTGTTCACAGGTCTTTGTGTTTTATTAAAATATGTTTTCCATCTCAATCATTACCTGAAAACATCAATGGGCCAATAGTTGTGTCCTGTGAGGATCAGAAAACATGTTGAACTTGTTGAACCAGTGGGTGAGACCTGTTATAGATGGAGTCAAAGCTGTGCATTGGACCGTTATGTTGTTGCTCTCCATAGACTTCAGTAAGCACTGGCCTTTGGATTATGACACCATTAATCAAGTCACTGACACAAGCTCAAGTGGACTGTCAGAAAAGCTGCATTTTGTTATTGAAAGTGTCTCGTATTCCCGTGTCTTTCAGCCAAGGTTTATTTGTTCATGTCGACTGATTCTGGTGCTGTACACTAACAGCAGTAACAAACATAAATAGTCTGAATTCTCTAGTGGAAGATTGTCTACAGAGTTGACAATGTGGGTGGTTTTGTGGCTTCGTGAACAACCAGCCAGCTAACAACTAGACACCTTGAGGATGCTGCGATAAAGGAAAACACAGTGTATGCTCAGGAACTATTTGTTTTAACATACAGTACAGATGGCTGGGTGAGCTGGCAGTTATACAGCTTTTCTTCTGTTGGCATAAATAATAGGGAGCTAAACAGGTCTGCAACTAAAGCTCCCTTCCAAGTACTCAGAGTACCCCATTTACCATAATCGCAGCCAGTCGTACCATTCTCCACTCAGAACCCCAAAGACCAATTAAAACAGCAGCTCCAGGTGCTTATTGGCTGCTGAACTCTGACCCTGGACCAATGCTAATTGTAACCTTGACCTGGTTCCCATAGGGGCCAGACATACAGCAAGGAATACTTTTATAGAGGTCCCCAGGGGGTCCATGTAAGTATGGAAACATATGGTCAGTACGTTTTTATCACATTCATGCCATTATATTTAATATAACCTATGTTTTTGTTATGGGTAATAAATAAGCAGCCTATTAAACAACCTATTAAAATATGCAGTGGGGTAAATCAGATGATAACGTTCAGAAAATTACATACACATTATTCAACATATTTTATAGCTTACCTTGACAGTGTGTGAGATTCATCCGTTTAAAACCTTTGGAACATTCCACTTGTCCATTTGCAATTACTGCATATGCTGAAAACAGAAAGAGAAAGCAAAGCTTTAGAAGAGCAAAATTTATCTTACAGTGCCAAGCCTCTCTGTCACAAAGCATTGCATTCATCGCAGAGGGAGATGAGGAGCTGGGCTTTAGGGGGGACCATATAACTTACAGATGTGAGCATCTTGGCAAGAGGAAAAATGAGGGGACCCACAGCTGGGCCTCGTGGGACTCCAGAGTATGTGTATGGAAATGGATCCCCATCAACTGCATTTACAAGACAGCACTGCCATCCAGCAGAATGTAAGGATAACACTCAACGTCATTTATAATCATATTACCTATAACTTTCCTCAACCCCTAGGGACAGATGAAGGAAGTGCTTACATCATAAATATGTTGAGGAAGCCTACGTGACAGCCCTGACCTTTATCATCAACCACAGTGCAAATCTACTTAAACAAGAGACTAACTGTGCACACACTAGGAAGGACGATTGATGTACGGCTCACAGGAAGGTGATTGGATCAAAACTTCTTTTTGCTTGTTTTGCCAAGGCAATAAAAATCATATGGTGTGTGCTTCATGTGTGTACATAGAGGTTCACAGACATGCTGCAGTAAATAACCCAGTTTGGCCATAGTGACAGAGGTCTGAAAACATTATGTCATTACTCATTCGGAACACAGTCAAGCCCCACCATGCTCCATTAAATGTACAGAGAGGTCAATGTGACTATCACATGGCAAAGACAAATTCTCTGTTTGTATTTGAGTTTGTGTCTATGTGTTTGACAGAGAGAGAGCGGCTGTGTATGAGGTTCTATATGTTTCTAAACAGAGACAGGGGGGATTATTGACAGCAGATCTTTCCATGACATAAACTAAGATGAAGAATTTTGCTTCATATCGTGTTGAAAGGAGATGATCCAACCTCTGATTTTGGAGGGAAAAATGTGTGTTTTGGTGAAGAAAGCTCTAAGAATAACGACATGCTTATTAGCATGACGGAATTGTTTCTCACTGTTAGTCTATTCAGATTACAGTCACAAATCAGACAGCTTAAAGCAATGATGGTAGAACTTTTTTTTTTTCTTTTTTTTTACAGTATTGCTTCCTGATCATGATAGCCATGTTTCCGTTTAGCACATAAACGCACTGGAAAAAAGTTGTTTCTGCCAAGATTTCAAAAAGCTATTTGGTGGCATATGTACAACAAGGTTTATGTCTCAGCTAAAGCTGGCTTTTCAAATTCATGAACTTCAATATGAAACTTGATGTTTTAAAATATATATATATATATATATATATATATATATATATATATATATATATATATAATGGTGGAATACAATTTCACATTCATTTTTAACTGCATCATCATCCAGTGAGAGTAAACTTGGAGAGAAATCATGGCATTCAACATTTCCCACTCACAGAAAACAGGAACAAATGACAGTGATGACAATCTTTGGGTTTGGTTTACACCACGGCCAGAAAAAAAAAATATTTTACCAAAGTACAGCACTACTTTGAACTTGCTGCCACAGTGACGAAAGGTTGAAAACAGAGGTGACACATGCAAGAAACTACAGTTACAGCCATGTCAGCAAAGACAACACATCTTGTCCCTTGGCAGAGTGTGCTGGAAAGGGAGAAAAGTTGCTCTGTGTTTGTGACCAAAGCTCCAGAAAACCAGTGTGTTAATATGTACGACTGAAAGGGAGCTCCGGGCAGATGTAAACTGCTATCTGGATGCCTGACTGCAGGCAAGCAGCAGGACCAGACAAGATCACATCAGCCACCTACGCCACCAGACCAGCAAACATATACAATGAATCTGTGTTAGGGACTGTTCGGTATTCATGGAATGGACCACCGGAGGAAAATAGGGGAGAGTCATGTCTTTTTATTCTTTGTTGAGGGGAAGGTCACCCAACATTTTTTAGTCTAGGGGGGAGGGTCACCCAACTTTTGTATTCATGAAAACAGCAATCCCCAAAAAGTTAAAGAAAAGGACCAACAGATCCCGTTGCTCTGGATGGAGACCAGTGAAGTATATTAGAAGCACTTTTCTGGTGAGGGCTGAGCGTTATTGCACAGCCTCCAACTGAGCAGATCTGACGTGAGCAACCTGTCTGAAAATTGTAAGTCTTCTGGTAGCTGTGCCAAGAGAAATCTCAATCATTCCGAATCTTGCAGAGACGGAGAGCGTAGGTATATGTAAGGAGATAACATAGGCACAGGCTAATTATTGCTAACTAAAATGCTAGTTAACATTAGTAATTAAACTTAAACAGCTAATGTAAGTCGAAAGTGCCTGCGAGCTTCTCCTGTACTATACGGTAATTCCTCTACTATGCGACAGTAAGTCGCGTGGTTATGACACAATCGTTAGTCTATTTTTACAAAAACGTCTGCTACGCAGCCATAACATGAGGTACAAGGTAATGGAGCCTTTTATATATTGTCGTGTTTCTTTAGAAATAAAAAATGGACAAATAAAGTCTTTAAACGCTTCAGATGTAAAGTTATTCTCTGTCAAAGTGACGTCAAAATGAATGGCAGTCAATGGAATGCTAATGGCGGGTGAGTGCTTGTTAGCATCAAAATGGCGCCATAGGAGCTACGCTTGCCAGACGCTCGCTTACCCCCTTGCAAAAATCGCAACATGACAGCAACACGAGTTTGGAGTTGCTTTCTTTGAGAATGCAACCTATAGCTAACTGTGCCACCTGTTGCCAAAGTATCATCACTGACATGAAGATGGAATATAATGAAGCTGACTGCCAGTAGGCTACATTCATTCAAAATTAAACATTGCAGTTGTTGCTAAGTGGAGCGTGTGATCGCGGTTACGTGTCAGTTAAACTTCTCATCTCCAATCCTATCTGTATTTGTGAGAAGTGGCGCTGTCCTGAGTTGTCCTACTTTACAGCTTTATTATCCAGTTAATAGGTGTGTGTGTTCGTGTTGGCTGCTGTCCATTTCCTAAGGTTCTGAAATGCAAACATTTTTTGACTACTTTTTTTTTAAAGGGCATGCGCCCGTGAGCACCCACGGCGGAAAACATAAATCGGAAGTGAATTTAGTAATGAAATAGCAAACGAACAATGTATAAAGTTTCCAGTTGTAGTTCCAATTAGACAACCTGTAGGGGGACCGTAGCGGGAAAAGTTCTCTAGTGTTTCAACTTTGAATTTATGATTGGGCGGGCCAGCTGTTAATATGGGTTAATACCCAGTGTGCTTTGTTGAATGGTCTCTAAGTTTTATTGTTTTATTTCATGTGAATACTAGTTTACTAGAGGAGTAACTTAGTATTTGAAGTAATGCAGTAATGCAGGAAGTGTGCATTTAGTTTCCATGCTTATTGTGTTTCTACAACAATGTTAGTGAGTAAATCTACTGAAATGGCCACCATAACAGTGGAGTGTGATGTGTAAGATGAGAAAGCAGAGGTTAAGTCGTGTATGTCATGGTTGTATAAAAAAAGTGGTTATTTGTACATCTTTGCCAAGCGCTAATCAGTACAGAAGGCATCAATACATTATTGGGGAGGGTCATGCCTTTTTTCCCAATCATTTTGGAGGGTCATAGAAAAATGTATTGCTGACAAAGGGAGGGTCAAGTCTATTTTGACTAAAGATCACAAAACTTCCCTTACTCTGCTATTTGTTTTAGAAGCTCAGACATTCATTTTCGAGTTTGGTAACTGGAAAGAATTAGGCACCATATGGGTTGGGGTTCCAGACCCAGTGGCCAGAAAAAAGGATTTCAATACGTACAGAATTTCCAACACAGCAATCCTGAAAACATCTACCATCAATACACAACGCAGCAATCAGTCATGAGTTTGTGTCATTTTCCCAGGAGTGACTGGAATGTGTGCCACATGGAGACTTTGGGAACACGGTCCTGGAAGCTGAGTTATGTTTTGGTCCTGCTGTGACCCAATGGACCAGGCAGGGTCAATGTACCTGAGGGTTGACAAAGCAGAAGTGGGTCAACATGAAGGGGGCAACGAGAAAAGGGGGGCACTGTGTCAAAGCGACGGCCCTGTTTCTGTCTGCCCACCTTCTCATCTTCCTCCACACCCTCCTAATCCCCCTTTCAAAGTTTCTGAGTAATGAGCTGTTGTGGTAGGGCGGTGGGCACGCCCTCCTGCAGCGATGGGATCAGGGAAAGTCTGGCCTGAGTGACAGCAGGGCGCACATGCCAAGGGAAGCTCAGTGGGGGAGTTTTGGGTGTCTCAATAAAGCTTATTAGCAGGGAGATGAGGACCTCTGCAGTCAGTAACAACTTCAACATGAATATGAGAGACAGCTCATTTCAAAACTCTGCTTGTCTTAAAACGGCTTGAGATGTTGTAAAAGTCTTGAGCAGCTTTAAGACCTAATTATGTAAGAAGTACCACACAGACATTAAGTAGTGATGTAAAGTTGGCATGTTTCCACATATACCAAACATATTTACAATTAATGTTTGTAAAACTTTATTTGCACACTGATATCATAAAGGATATCATTTGGCTGATTGTACTTAACATTTCCTCATTTGCGTCTTGGATCTAAAAATGTTTGTTATCAGAGTTCAGTTCAGTAGATCTTTATTGTTCCTTTGGGGCAATGTGTTTGCAGTAAGGTTTAAAAACCAGCTGCTGAAACTCAGCATACAGAGGTTGACAACAGCCCTACTATGTACAGTAAATACTGGCTGCTTTTTGTAGGATGCATTTATTTTAAGATACAAAGAGTATTGGCTGTTGGATTAATCAATTATTTTTGTAATGTTGAGCAAGGTTTGATAAATCACTGTAGTTGTGTCTGAATCCTGGGCTACTGTACCAGCAAATCAGAACCATGTCTTCTGAGCATTTACCTCAATAAAGGATGATAAGCCCTAGGACTAAAATTCAGTGACAACTTGGCCATGTAATTTTAATTATTGTTTAAAAAGGCTAAGAATTACGGTATTCTGAGAGGATTTAATTACGTGTCCGTTCTCATGCTTGTTTCTACAGTCATTTGTTGGAGTTACACAGGCAGTGGCTTGCAAGAGTGAGCTTAAGCTGCGCATCATTAGTGTCACCCTTGGTTACAAAGACTGTAGACCCAGACTGGTCTGTATCCACTGAGGGTACAGACAGAAGCTTCCAATTGTTGTGTATCCATGTAGCCCTTTTCAACAAAAGACTTTGTCACCCCTTACTAATTTATTGTCCGTCTCCACTGAATGGTGTTGTGCATTCCACTGGCAACCGTTCATTAATATTTGCTTAAATTCTCTGACCTGAAAGTGTAATTCAAATTCCTTGGAGCTTCTTGATAGATGGTGCTGTCCTAAGTTGGATCTGAATAAATCCCTCTATCAAACATGAAAGTTAACTTTGCTCTATGCAGGGCCCTGCTGAGGGTATTCAAATGAAAGGACAGCTTATGCTAAATGAGAGAAAGTAAAGAGAGAAGGAGGCAGGAGGCTGAGAACGGAGAGAGTTTATAGTCAGATGGGTTCCTCAGCTGCACAGAAATCTTTAGTTGCTAATTTGGTAAAATCACTCTGTAGACCACCTGGGCCAGAGGCTGTTCTTCTAAGACAATTGAGAGGTCTGCTCCATCAATCACAGGGCTCAGAGCCCTTCGCCAGCTTCCCCAGGGACCTGCCTGCCTGGGAGGCAACCTCAGTGTTGGGCTTCTCCCCTTATTTGACTGGAAAACATGAGAATGGGTAGGAAACAGAGAATGGAAGAGGGATTGATGCCATCCACAGGACGGGAACAGGAGACAGTCTTCCTTTGGGGGCCACTCTATAGGAAACCAACCAACACCAAAGCCAAGTCCTCCTCAGGACCCTTACAGCAATTTACTTTTTGACATGCCGCCACGGGACAAACTGGTTCTGCTGAAAGAAAACCAGGAGCAAACAGAGCTCTTTAATCACCACAGAGGGTTTCAGGTCTTTTGAGTCTCTAAGATGGCAAAGCCATCTCTTCTTGGCCTCTGATCCAATGCTTGATTGGAGCAAGCAGCTTAAAGGGAAGTAATTTGCTTTCAAAATGTTTCAGAATGTCTCCTTGGCACGCGCCACATTTGCCATTCTGGCACGGTCCATATCACATGCCCTGTAAATAATGTGCCCCTGCCAGTAAAGCAGAGGCTAATCACTTAGGACACATGGGACCAATATCAACATCCTCCTGCTGATACAGACATACAGTAGACACAAGCACAAGCTTCAAGATATTTGCTCAATCACTAACTGGGTATCTGTATCATATTGCTATTACCATCCCACGGCACATGTGAAGCAACAAAAAGGTTTTTTTCTGCAACATTAAATCTGTACTCAAAACATATTTTTCATTGTTCCTATTCACGAAAGTATGCATTTTACATGCTGTTGTGCTCAATGCTCTGTTTGTAGTTTGACAATTTTGCTTAACGCCCTTCTACAAGCTTCTGATAGCAATGGAACCCGCATCAAACACACATTTAAAACAGACCCACATTCCTCTATGATCTCCAAGTCACTGTGGAATATTAACCACCTAAGCTAGTTCCAAAAGAAGGCATGCCACGGTGCATTCCCAATAAAAATGTGCTTAACTTAGCTTGTATCCAATTAAGAAACGCAACACAAATTTCATTCCATCTGCCTCCGACTGGGAGTTATGTCTTGTAGTGGTTAGGTCTGCTCCGCACTGATTAGCCACACTGCTGCCCAGCTAATAGATTCCATCATTCTAGTTGTGAAGGGATAACACTAAGTCAACATCAATGAATCAAATGCTGTCAAAGATATGTGACTATGTGTCTACATCTAATCACCATAAGAAGCTGCTGTGGAGCTGTTCCAGCGCATCTGTTCTCTGGCTATTTCTAAAGGGCAAAGTCTCTGCATCTCTGGTTTTTGTTGGTCATTAACAAGTATTCATGTTTGATCAGCGCTAATAAAAAGTAATAAGCACAGGCTTTGGCCCCTCAATGGATGTCTGATTCAATGTCTGGATGATAGATGGGAGATTTGGGGGAAATGAGTTCCTGTGGGAAGATCTGTTGAGCCCTGTGGGCCCCCTCCTTCTTTGCCTCATCTGACTATTGATCTAAATCTCATGAAGAATAGTGTCCCCATTACAAAGATACACAGAGAGACACAGAAAGGAGGGGGGTGGGATGGCGCTCAGGCAGTGACAGCATGAGTTAGAAGAAGCCAAGGCTCCTGTGGGTGTGTTGGTTACTTTAAGGCCTGGGGACGTCTGATCTGGCTCCCTGGGAAGCCTCCCAGCCTCGCAGACAGGTATAGTCACGGAGAGGGAAGCTGCCCAGCAATGACAGATGGTAAGACAAACGGCTTGTGGAATTCCATTAGCTGTAAAACTCACAGTGAGGGAGGGGCTGCCAGCACAATTATACAGAGTCATGCCAACGCTACAGGATGGGTCAGACTCGGGCCACAGCAAATGTCCTTCAGAACCTCAATTTACTTTACTGAAATGAAATATATCCCAAGAGTTGCTCAAACAACTATATCCTGGCTCTTTGCTTTTCAAATATAAACTTCCTCTCAGTTTCTGTTATCTCGGTGCTCATCATGGGACCTGTGAAAACAAATTTCCATTCTCACTTGACTCCCCTCTACAGGACATCAGATTCTCCTTCAGAAATGACAACCCTAGATTGAATTAGTTTTTTTTTCACGCCACCTTATCATCAGAAACAGAGGGATGGAGCTGACTACAGCCTCCTCTGGTTGATCTGGATCTCATTATGACCCACGAATACTCAGTATGTGACTTTTAAAGGCTCTGGCTCCTGAAGGCTTCAGCTCCCACTGAGATGGGATGTACTGGCAATCATGCCTCCATAACGTCAGCCCTGCTTCACATACACACACATTACATACCCTTATTGCCACAACAGTGACATTAGTGACTTAGTGTATAATAATAAATAAATAGAAAATTCCGCATGAAATGTTGACAGTGTGCCTACTACTTGGTGCACATCCGAATAACACTGGCTAAGAGTAAATCTGCTGTTTGACACGGCCCAAAGTAAAGAGTCTCCATGATAGGAGGAGGAGTTTGTGTTTGGTTATTCAGAATTTTCAAGAAACTATTCAAACTTTAAAATGTTCCACATCTTTCATACATTCAGGGTAGTATTAAACTTTCAAATCACATTAATAATTTTTTAAATATTCAACCTTCTTTGAGACTTTGAAAAAAAGCCCTTCTGACATTTTTACATTAGTGTGTTTTGGATAAAATGTACAGACTCGGAGTGGCATTATTTAAGGCACAGTGAGCTTCCAAGTGAAGCCATGTCCAACTGCCGCACTGCCTCTTGTATTAAATCATACAAGAAATACCAGGAGGTTGTTTTGAGCTATGTTAAGCAATTTCCCGAAGATTTCCCATTAAAGTTTATGGGAAATTCCGCGCCGTTTTTATTGCCGATTTCGTGAAAACCTCGCAGCAAATATCTTAGAAAACTCATAGCACACCATTCCCGTTCATTACACACGTTTTGATGTATTTTGTGTGCATGTGTTGGCAACGCTCCGTGACAAGTAGCGGGACAAAAATGTGGCGGAATAAGTATGGGGATAATAGTCATTGTGCCGATTGCTGCTATTGCAGCACATCGGCACACTGAATAACCAGCTATATAATGTCGTCAGCTGTGTGTTGAAATGTATATACATTCACAGACTTCACAAAGAGACACAACCAGACTGCAACCACAGCAATACATCATGAGACTATATTTGTATAAAGCATTGTGCTGATTATCAGTTGATACTGTACCTTTCCCTATATCGAGTGAGGCTGATGCAAACATAGTGACATTGATGTGGAGGCAGGATGATATCTGAAGTAAATAAAGGTGGCAAAGACTTACTAAAACAGAACTGTCGCCATCATAGTGTGGTCATGTTGGCATTATATACATAAATGTAATAAAGAAAATGAAGTAGCAATGCTTCCTCTCAGTCAATTTTGCATTTTGTAACCTGCTATAAACTGACCAATGGTAGCGTTACACCCCTAAATACAAACTAGGCTTTCATGAGATCATTATCACATACTTAACAACAGACACAGGAGACTCTTATAAAGCTGTATGACTTTTCCCCACACTGCAAGCCGACAACTGACCAATTCACTGTGAAATAAAAGGTCGTTTTTCAGGGGCTGTTGTCTTCAGGTTATATATCAATCCTGTCAAACATGTAAGAAAGCATACATCTTGGCCAGTAAGAGATAAATGCAGCTGAAACATCTAGCCAAGTGTTTAAACTGAGAACAATAACACTCAAGAGGAATTCAAAGCATTTCTCTTATTAAAACATACTACATGACTTCATTTTGACTTAATTTTTCATCTCTTTTATTCTCTCTATTCTTCCTTCCCTGCCTGTGTGTGTCCTGGGACCCCAGGCTTACAGTATGCTGCCCCGAAAAACAACCACAAAAATGAACAAATGGGGTATTCACTACGTTTCTCCCCCAAACTTCAAAGGAGGGAGCAGAGGAAAACATCTGGGAGCCAAAGGAGTTCGTGCCGGGGACTTCTGGCATGCCGAGGGAGATAGAGAGAGGGAGAGAAAAGAATGGCTCATCGTCTATGATAGATGGAGGAGACAGAGAGGGATAATGTCTGCTTCTGATTAGGGTCTGGTCAAACATTAAACAGGGTACGGGGACTTTGACAGCCAACTGACATCTGAGGGGCATGGCCGTAATATGAATGTATGTATAAGTGCCGGGAAATGTCGCCATGTGCCACCAAATAAGCATGCCCTCCAAATAACACGCAGAGCTGTCAGGCCGAGTCTCCATCTACAGTAAAGAGTGTCACCACCCACCCAGCCTGCCGGCGTGCAACCACCCTGCTGCTGTTTCTCGAACCTACCGCAGCTCTGGTTGAGAAGCAGCTGAACTGCGGCTGTTCATTTCCTCAAGGCCACGTTGGCTCGATCTGCCCGCAGGTTGGGTGGCACTCCTGCCAGGCTCTCATCTCCATGCTAAATGTGTTTTCATTTGCTTCCTAGTTTTGGTTTTATGGAAGAGAAAACAGCTTCATTTTTACAACTGGGTGCATGGCAATGTCACACAATCGCCTCAGAGAAGTTTAGGATTCTAGTGAAGGCTGCTATGTGCTAATACTCATCAGTCATCAGTATCATTGAGGCCTGTGATAAATGCTGTAAAAGTCCACCAAGCATAAACAACTGCTGCTGCATCACTGACTAAACGCCTAAATATACAGCACTATGAAAGTAGAGCCCGGCTGTGTCTTGTTGTTTTGAACCAATGTGAATAATAGTACAAGAATACCAAGAGATCAACATACCAAAGGCACAACAGAAAATAATACCAACAGAATTAGACTAGATTAGAAATAGATTAAATTTAAGTGTGTAATGGAACAGAGCGGAACAAAAATTGCTCAGATCTGATGGCTTTAGTCAGGAAGGCTTACCTGGTTTGGTTGGACACTTTTGGCACTTGTTTAGACCCCAGGAGGTGCCCACGCTTCCACAGCAATCATCCTGTTTGGTTAGGCCTGGCAGAGGCTTGCCACACTACAACAACACACATCTGCATTAAATCTCAGAAACGAGTTCTGAGAATGAGTGTTACATGTTTGTGCATGCATGCTTGTTTGTGTTCAAGTGTGTGTGTGTGTGTGTGTGTGTGTGTGTGTGTGTGTGTGTATTGGCAAGGGCAGAATTTGTAAGTGTGTTCGTGTCAGAATGTGCGTGTACACCTATCTGCAAGGACAGAGTGAACCAGACACATCTGAAACTAGTTAGTTGGAGGAGGACATAAGCGCTGAGTCTCAAGAACAACTATGCACCTCCTGGCATGCCTTATTATGGCACTTGGCTAATTGTGAAGAGAGATTCCTATCAGACCTTATTGGAATTTTGGCCAATAGAGATTGAGGCAACAGAGAGGACATTCTTCTGGAGAACACCAAACTGGCATACTGGCAGTAGAAGAGGGAAAACTACCGCCTAAAGCTTTTGTACGCTCCGTCTCTGGGGCAGTTCTATTGGGGTTCTGAAAAAAAACATTGTGACTGGAGGCTTTAATTTCAAGCTCGCTATGAAACCAGAGTAGAGAAAATAGGAGCTGCAAATCAGCACAAACAAACTTGTTCAAGGAATAATGCTGGCAAAAACAACTTTACTGCAGATCGTGTTGTTGCGAGAGTCATCCATAACGGCTTATCACAGCCAAGAAAACATATGCTGTATTAAGCCTCAGATTAGCCAAACTCACGCACTGTCACTTAAGCACTTCCCTTTCCTAACATCTTTTTTTCCCCCTTTCATGCATGTCTGTTGTGACATACGTACATTATCCTGACCATGCAAAGTACAGAAAATCTGCGGTGCATGCCATACTTTATGCACGGTACCATACACACCATGAAAGTCATTTGAGTTACAAAGATAACCACATGGGCTGATTTGTAAGGTTAACCTTTCTCCTCTGAACACATCCTAACTCATAAAATGCCTATAACGGGGAACTGGTGGAACATGAGATGACCAGTGTGGTCAGATCTCATAAATTCTGGATATGATGTAAATGATAGCCACGGGCCCACTTCCTGTTTGAGACAGCAGTAATCAGAGTAGGTGATGGGATGAGAACGGAATGGTACCTGTGGTAAAACAACACTTTCAGTCACTGGTGTCAACTCCTATGATGGGCTAGGATACACCAGGTGGCTCACATCAGCTCGTGATGACAGTGTACATAGTGTGGTTTAATGACTTAACACAATACCTGTCCATCGACTGTTTCCTGAAAGCATCTTCCAACATGTCCGTTCTGACGGTTGTGCGGTTGGACGTGGCCATTCCCATTCCCATTGGTGTGGGGGTGCCTGCTGCTATGCTCATTAGTGGGTTCATGTCCATTGCCAGGCTGGGAGCGCTGCTGGACAGAGTGAACCCCATCTGTGGTGGCCGGTCTCTGCCCAGGCTGAACCCGAGCTACTTGGTGGATATGGACTTCGGCATCTGGAGGGTGCTGAATGTGTACGTTCACCAAGGATGGGTGGAGAGACACTGGAGAAGGAGAGACCCACAGTTTACACATTATAGTGGATAGTTTATAGTTTCAAATTTTGGATAGTGTAAGTGGAAGCATCATCAGCCAAGGGATAAAAGCTGTATATACATACTGCAGTTTGCAAGCTATCAGCTAACATCCTGCACAAACATGTTCAACACACACTTAGCTTGCTTCATCACCAAGTTATGAGATCTACGTGGGGAATTCCTGGCAATGAAGACACTATTAAGACAATACAAAACCACAACAACACGAAGAGTTTTGAATTCTCTGGTTTAAATCAAATCATCTTAAAGACCAAGAACAGAGTTTTTTGAGGAGCTGAGAAGATGTTGCAATGTGGAGAATGAGCTCTTTTGTCCTTCTGACAGAGGGGAAGCATCTATCTTCATGGAGTGCCAGGGTTTTTTCCCAGAATCCTGACCCACTCTCATAAATCATAGTCGCACAGACAGATGCAGGGAGAGTCCAAGGAGATGAAGTAGACCTTAAAAAGAGTCCTGGACATGAAACTGAGTGTATATATAAAGCATACGGACAGGAAGGATAATTTCTTTGTTGTGACATGACAAAACATTGGACTCATAACATTTAATTATGTAATTTAGTTATTATTTATTATTTTGTAATTTAAAATGGTGGATGGAATTTAAATTGTTGAAGACAACGCTTCTGCTTCTAGTTACTGTAATACAGAGTGAGATGCCGAGCGAGACGCGAGGAGGAAATAAAATAAGGATATCAGGAGAAACGGAAAGTGAGTAAATCTTTTACATTCAGTCTTATAACTTTTCTAATAACCACTTCTGTTTGATAAAAGCAGCATTGTGCAACAATATAGCTTCCATTTACTTATCCATTACTCATTCTGCTCAAAATAGAGTCTGACCTCCACTGCTGGCAAGCAAAGGCAGCAGAGCACTACAGGGTAAACTGTTGAAAAACAAGGACTCGCATTTCAAAAAGATATACTGTGACAATAAGGAGAAGTGGAGCAATTGGCAAAGAATAAAGGCCCCCATCACACCAGCATTTGAAAAAGTGAAATTTTGCTAAATTAATTCAACTGGAATTGCTGCGATCAGTGGAGCAAATCTTTTGTGATGAGTCCAACCGACCAATAGCAAGCCGTCTTGACTGTGCTGACTTTTGGAGAAAGGAAGAGCCAGAGAATCCACAGTTGAACAAATAAGTTGTGTTGCACCAACTCTGTTAGAGTATAAACTCCTCTACAAAAGAGGAATTGTTTGCAGACACTTGAAACAGGAGTCGAGCTGGAGTCGACATGAAATAAGCAAACTTATTTTCGCGTCTCTCTCAATACGTATAATCAAGAACAAAATGCCAGGGGTGTGTAAAGAGCACAGTACATAGGAAAAAGATACTAGGACTGACTATTGATAGCACATTAATGGCTAGCTTGCCAGCCACGGTAGTTCGCCAACTATCCCTACAAGTAGTCATTATGAATTTTGCTGTTCCACTTTCTGGTGTGACCAGGCCTTAAAAGAAGTCGGGCCACAGTTACCTTGCTGATTGGATAGTGGGAGAGTGTACATGGATTGTGAGGGAGATTTTGGTCCTTGGTGGCTGGCATCCTTGTGGCTGTGAGGGGTGGGTCTGGCAGGAGGCGGGGCTGGCAGGTGGCAAAACTTCCCTGTTGAGTTTGATGGACACCAGCACAGGTCCCTGCCGATGCATCGGCCTCCATTAAGACAGGGTATCTGACAGAAGACTGCAGAGAGGAGGAAGAGAGAAACACAGGGGTGGGTGCGTCAGCGGTAAAGAGAAAAAGATGAAGGGTTTATTAGAAGTGAAAGATTTGTTAGGGTAGGCAACACGCCACATTTAATTGCACAGATTTATGCATCCTCATGCACAAGGATCCGGTAATAAGAAACAGAAGGGGAAGCCCTAATAACAAGGGCATGTGCTGAGGCTTCATGTGGACAGACTTTGTTTGCAAACAGTTAGCAGTGGTCATACTGTTCTCTTCTTTGGCCCTACCAGACAGACACCAGTTTCAACTTTGTCCTGAGGGCCTCATGCTGCACTTCCTTCATTGGCATGTTTTGTCTCACATCAGTAATTACATACTCCCGTGTGTGGTGATGACGAGTGATGATTCATCCTGCAATAATTCTGAGAAAATAACAAGTGCATGGATATTTGTATGGTCAATTGGTTAGCTAACAAGGGGGAAATAACGTGAATTTCCCAAACTATGAAATCATGGACAAAATTTCAAAAGGAATGCAACTGGCTTTTCATCATATAAGTAAATTGAATCACAAAATATGCTCAGTCTACAGTTTGATTTAGAGTTTGCAATTGACCATGGGCAGAGAAAGAAAAAGGCCAGCACTGGCCAGATGGTGTTTGACAGTACTGCTTTCACAGCTCTTTCACTGGCCTTATCTTTTGGCATACGGGATGGGTTGCCAGCCCCGCACCCTACATATCTGGGCCTGCTCTCATCTACAGATTCCCTCTAACCTGACCTCCCCTAACTCAAAACATCAAAGACCATCAAATGGAAAATCTATCCAAGCGTGACGAATAAGAAAAGCACCATTCCGGGGCACAAAGGATGAAAAAGTGAAGCACTGCACCTTTCCAGCTGAGGAAGCACCATACACCACAAATATGAGGACTGCTTTACAAGACAGCTGGAGAAGCGGATGGGCCACAAAGTATAGGATGAAAGAGGATGCTAGCGATGGAAAAATGCTGTGAGCTGCATCCTCTCTGTCTCATTGAGACAGACAGTAACACGCTAACAGGGTGCAAACAGGGAACAAGGAGACGCTGGACAGTCTCTATGGCATGTAGGGAATGAGCTCCCTGTCACATGGCATTAACAACAGTGAGACTGGAGGAGGAAGAGAGGGAGGCATGGAGGGAGGCATGGAATAAGAGTAGAATAGTAACAGACAGGGAATGAAAGGGAGTAAGAGAGGAGAATGGGAATCAAATAGATTGAAAACAGAAAAGAGACAGCAATGGAGAGAGAGAGGAGGAATAAGCAATGTGAGAAAAAAGATGTGGAAAGACAGACCGAGAGAGAGGTCCAGCTAGGTATCCATACACACAGGAAGGCCTCTTGTGATTAGACATGTTGGCTAAATTATCAGCTCAAGGAGGCTATTAAATCCTCTCAATGTGGGGTGCAGGTCTGCACTGGTCTGTGTCAGGCCAGTCCCACCCCAGCATGGGGCAGGAACTATTCTTAGACAACAACCTTCTGTCAACTCTGCGCACCACACTCCCTGTCTGCCTATTTGTCTGTCCATTTAACAACCTCTAACGAGCAAACAGACACACACACACGCACACACTTCTCACTCAATAAACAGACTTCTACTCAATATAATATCGGGCTTTAAGGTAAATGTTGTACATAGGGTGCGTATCAGGGGAGCCTGTTATAATTATCCAGCCAGATTTTACTGCACCGTGTAGGGAACATAACAACAGCATGAGATAACTGTTTGCTGTCCACTTGACATTCCTCGACGAACACGCACACCCAAGCAATAACAGGATGCAAGCCTAAATGGAAAGCAATCTCTTTTTAACACACTCTTTAACACATGCTTTTGTATAATAAAGGATTTCTTGAGAATGAAAATGGGACATAAAACAAACCCGATGCTCAGGAAGACGTGGAGGTGCCAGGAATGTAAAGGCCTCTGCCAGCACGCTGAAGTGTTTGGAATATCTTTGCCATGTTCCAAAACCCCATTAATGGGCACATAAATCTGCAACATCAACCTGTTTATATATTCATTGCTCAGCTAGGTCCTCCCCAAAGAGCCTTGTGCATTTAAGTGAAGGTTGGTTGCATGTTTATGTGCCTGTTTGAATTGTATGTATGTAAGTTGTAACTGGAGAGGATTTGTATGTGTGTGTGGTATGTGCAGCCTCTAATCCACAAGTAGTAATTAGTGTGAGCCTTAGCCAGACCCTTAAAACTGATGAGAAAACTAAGAAACATGCCGGGGTACGACCCCAACAGTGGCATTGACCGCCCCTTCCCTTCCCATGGACACTCCTGTGTGAATTTGGAGCAAAGCCCCCCGGATAAATGGAAGGTTTATTGTAATCCCTATAAAATCCTGTTCATGCTGCTACTCTTTCTCTCTTTCTGCCTCTCCCTCTCCTCTTTCATTCGTTTCTGCTCTCCCAGGGAGCACGTAAAATGGTTAACGGCGGGGCCAACCGCGAGGTGTAAACCGCAAAGAGATGGGGCTAAGTGTTGGGAGCGTGGGACCACCAGCTCCACGTGTGTGTGTGTACGGCGGGGAGATTAGCCCCCTATTACAGCCCGCTTTTAATCTGGTCTACCCCCATCTCTATCGCTTTCCCTGTCTCTCTTTCTCTTTGACAGTGAGAGTTTTTAGCGTAGCTCTCAGCTTTAATCTCCACCACTCTGCCTCCTCTTTGAGGTTGGTATTGTGAACAGACAGCATGCCACTGGGAACCCATTTTGTCAAGCTCACCCCATAAAAAAGGAATGAGAAAATAGGAGAGGCAGTGACAGAGAGGAGAAGAGAAGATGAAGGATGACAAGCAGACAAGAAGGATAAGGGTTAATGATAATCGGAGGCCCCAGAGTTGACACTCACAGAGTCGGAAGCCGTGGTTCTTCGGCTGCTGCTGCTGCTGCTGCTGGTGCGAGGTCTCGCTGTAGACCGTAGTGATGTCTCCCTTCTCACAGCTATTGTAGCAGCGCCCGCCGCTGCACACCCTGCGGCACAGCATGGGTGTGAAGACGATCTTAATGCGGTCCAAGTTGGAGGTGAGGTTGGCCCCTGGAAAACACACACACACCTGGGTGAGAAGGAGCAGCAGCAGAGACAGGCTGGAGACGAGCTGCATCCTTCCTCCTTCAGCCTCACTGTGACACACTCCCCATCTGGGCAAAGGGAGGTTTATAAGTGTGCGAGGGTGTGTGCTGACGCCTGGGCAGCGGCACGCTGCAGCTGAATGAGCGATGTGCCACAGGCCAGCAAATGGGGGAAAGAATACTATTAGGTATCGGGCTAGCCTCCAAGCCCTTTATCTTTGGGAGAAGGTGTTTTGGATGTGTGTATGTGTGAAGGAGACAAAGAGAGCTTGAGTGCAAGTTAACATTGTGTAATGGTGGGAAGCTGTTCAACAGCCGTTGCTGTGGTACAGGGCTAAAAAACAAGAGAAGCAGCTGTGTATGCTGGATGGTGGATCAGAGGAAGATGAAGTAGTGAAGGGAGAATTAAAATAAGGAAAGACCAGATCACATTTCTTTTTGTTGTGGGTAGAGGCGCCAGGGTTCATGTCAGAGAGGTGACAGGGCAGATTTCCAAAGATATCAAAGCATCAACACACAAGAACACACACACTGCTCACACTCCTCTCCAGCAGATTGTGGACCAGCACTGTATGCAGCTTTTATATCAAACGTCTGTCTGTCTGGTGTGATCCAGACCACAGAAGGGGGTGGGTGGACAGTGGGAGAAGGCAAGTGCCGCCTGGAAAGCTGCCAATTATTTTTCTTGTGACTAATGTTCCATTCGACGATGACACCATACATGTGTACAAATGTATCGTATTCTCGGTGAGAAGAGCCAGAATGGGCTGTGTTTGTTTTGACGTGGCTAAGGAGAGTGGAAATGTTAAGTATGCATGCATGTAAAGTGAGAACAGAGCTCAGTTTTATGATATTCATTTCACAGGGTGTAATAGATCTGTTTTTTTTTCTTACCTGCTGGTAATAATGCATTGTTGAACTGTCCGTGCAGCTGGCTGTCGCCAGTAGGCCTGTGAATGTTAAAGGAGTGCCCGTTGCTATGCCCATTTCTGTGTCCATGCCAGTTCCTGTGCTCACTGCCGTGGCCGTTAGCGTAGCTGTTGCTGCTGGGTAGCGCGTTGGAGGAAATAGGCCCAGTGGATGATGGATAACGTTTCACAGTGCGGGATGTCCCAGTCTGCTGAGGGGAGGAGTCTGAGGGTCCCCGTCTCACTTGGGTCCTGCCATTCACATCATCACAAGACCATAAACATATGACCTCAGACAAACGTTAATGTCCCATACATATATACTACACTCACAAAGATACACTCATCAGCAATGTATGCACATCACCGTGAAATCCATTTAAGCATGGTCAGTGTGTGCAACAGAAAATAATATTCCTGCGAGACAAACATGCTGTCTTAGGTCATAGCTTTGCTTAATTGATTTTATAGACGAGACACAATGATTTGGAAATAATTTTGCTTTAATCAAATTAATAATACCATATCATTCTTTAAGCACATAGGGTTTCTCAACTAACATCTGCTGTAAGTCACAGAGCCGTGACCCTCAGTAATTAAAGAAAAGATTCTGTTTGACATTAAAGACATTTCGCAAGAGACGATTTTTCATCACTGATCACTGGCAAACAAAGGGAATAAGACTCACAGGTTTGAGTTTGTGTGTGTGTCTGTATGTGGCTGGTCTGAGAAAAGTGTGTGATTAAAGACATTAGATCTTTCTATCAAGACTACAAAACCTTTCCATCTGCCATTGTGTCTGCTTGACTAGATTATGAACTCCCTGTTCTGTCTGACTGTAGCCAACCAGGGAGCAACATCCTGAGTGTTGCACCGGGCTGAAGGAAGTATTAAAACTAGGGTCGAAGAACTAAGCTCGTCCAGGGCTGCAAGGGGCACGTTTTTTTTGCCAGTGAGCATTTGATTTGGGTCAATTACTGAGCCTGTATTGCACGACCTGGAAGCTGAGCTCATGTGAGCGACCTGGGGGAGGCGCGTGCCTCTCAGACAGACAGACAGGCAGACAGGCCTACCTTGGCTCTGGGGTTGTAAGAAAGCTTGGGGAGTGCTGGAAATCAGCCATGCAAAAAAACATCTGGATCCCACTGATCTGCCCAGACAGTAGAGCGAGACAAAGATGAACCATGTCGGGTAGATCAGAGGAACAGTTCTACAAAGCACACCTGTGGCCCTGTAAGGTAATTTAGGCTGTAATCAAACCCCAAATGAGGATATAAACCATGCATTAACATTTATTACATGTGGTTGTTCGCCACACACCACGTATTTACACACTGAATCAGCTCTGTCGACCCGCAGATCAGGCAAATAAACACGTGTGTGCACGTGGCACCAAATGCATACGTGTACACACACACACACACACACACACACACACACACACACACACACACACACACACACACCCTGTTCCAGCTGTGCTAGGTGTAGCACAGGCCTATGCATGTCTCTTTATTCACAAACCACATTCCTGCGGCCAAGGAAACAGGACACTAAATGAAAAGGGTAAAAGGGAGACAAACATTTGATAATGGTCTCTCACGTCATCTTCTTGGAAGACAACAAGCAACACACCTACAGTATAGCTGACAGCTGCTGACCCAGATCCTGAATCTCCAGGGCGGGTCCCAGGAATAGGATGTGACACAGGGAAACAAGAGGTGCTAGTGTCAAGTTGGTAAGGACTTACAGGAGGTGGCTAACCCTGCTATACCGTCCACTCCAAATTATGATTGGGTTTTTCCATTGCTAACAGTGACACCTGGCTTGCAAGCATCCTGCCTCACTTCCTAGGCTTGGCCAGATGTTACTCTGTCTGTCTCTCTCACTTTTAAATGGCAAAGTGACTTCCTCCCATCATGAGCTCACCGCTGCCCTCTCTGCCTGCAGATCAGGGGAGCGGTGAAGGCAAGCACGACTCACTCTGCACGTTTGATGTCATCATTAGGAACTTCAAGGCCTCAGGAGGAACCATTCCCCTGCTTTGTTCTGGGTGACTTGAAAGCAATTTTGAAGACCACTGCCAAGATTACATGGAACAAGGTCTGAACAGACATATGGGGAAAATGTATTGGGTATCAAATGATGGCCATATAGTTTTAATTAAATCACTAATAGCGCTGATAAGAGAGCTGCTGAATTAGCATATGGTACAAAGACAGAATTGAGGCAAATAAAAAATGATTGGAAAAATATATTGAATTTATTAAATGTGTTTTTCTTTCAAACTTCAGATCTAACTCTCGGAAAGCCAATAAGTGTATTTCCAAAGATTTTCCAAACAATTCCTTTAATTAAATACATTAGCAATGGCCAAAGAAAAATGCATATGTTGAAATCATGAGGCCAAATAATTTAGACACTTTGATTACATTTGAAGATTCACTTGCATACAGTGTGAGTCTTAACTGGGTCTAGTACATGACATGTATTATTTCATGTTCAGAACATGTGCTAAACAATTACATTCAAAGAGAAACTACACTGATAAGTCTCAGTCCAAACACTTGATCAAAGCCTCAGTTTACATCTGATATCAACAGAGGCCTTCAACTAAAACATAAAGCTATTGGCGCTGTCCACTCATCATCACTTATTTCACATGTACGGAAAGCAATTAGAGCCAAACCTCATCACATTTGAGGAAATTACAAATCACAGTGATGGCCAAGAGTCTACACTATGCACGCAAGAACTGTACAGCTTCCAATGCTTTGCAAAAGTATTATTTAAAAGTATTATTTGGCAAACTTGCTACGTATCTTTGAACTAGGTATTACGACATGTGAATATTAGCTCTCATGAGGGCATGACAGGCAGCATGAGCAGCAGTTCCAGCCACGCCTCTTGACACAGTCACAGTCAAACCAGGACCAGGAACTGGAGGACTTCTGCTGATGCTGCACATAAAACATGATAAATTACACTGCCAAGCCAAATGCTAGGTGTACTTTGAAGTTTTGATGAGAGCGTGTTGGGTGGGAGGGGAGGTTTACGTGGAGAAATTCAGTTAGGTGGCTTTGTTTAAGTGCCAGGAAAGCCCTGTAGTAGGGGCTTGGAAAACACCACTTCCCATCATCCCAATGGTGACTGTGTTGTTTCTGTGAGTTGTCCACAGGGAAACAGGAGCCTCTTAGGAAATTCTGGATTTATCTTATGATCCTGTTCACCTAAATCACTCTCACACACATGCACACGTGCACACACACATACACACACACAAAAATGTGACCCAGATCCTCAGGAATTGTTTACATCTTAAACCATCTCCGTAGCCCACTCTGCGTGACGAGGCCAGAACAGTATTTATATGAAGCAATGCACAGTAACCCATGTGCCACAGCTGATTCATTTACTAACAGTTCAGTTTTTGAGTTGCTTTCATTATCTTCTCTCTCTATAAATCTCCATATGAAATAAAGCGTATTTGTCAGTTGCAACTAATGTATTTCAGACAGAGAGCCTAGTTGTTCTGGGCTTAGGATGCCAAGTAGGTTGGAAAGGATTGTGATATTAAATGGTTTTTCACCAGCCCTCTCAGCACTTGAAGCTCAGCACAAGTCTACCTTGGCAAAGCTAATTTTTCATTTTGATTTGTTTGAGAATACCAAAGGCAGAACCCACACCTAATGGCTCAGATTGTTGGCTTGTGGCACCTAATGCAGAAAAAGGACTGATATGAAGAGCTTGTCTGGTTGTTGGATGGAGCCATGTGGCTTTGAACAGACTGTATAAACAACACAGTCTGACAGCAGGCAGAGGTGTCTGGCATGACTCTGGGTCACACTGCACAACCCGATAGCTCCAAGCTTTGACAGCCTTGTCACTTTGCCCTGTCTCAGTTCTCTTTGTATTCGACTGGACATGACCTTCAGAGTGACGAGTGGCAAACCTCTGAAACCATCGGTAGGTTTACGACCTGATCTGAGGAAAATAAAGTCATTATTCTTTTTTTTTTTTTAAACAAAATGTTTAATGGTTCCATTTACCTCTTTCCCATGTGGAGCGTCAGCCAAAAACCCCTATTACAAAAAATACACATAATTAGGGCAATTTGAAGGCTACTTGGTAAATAAGAAAGTAAATGATGGTCGTCAAAGACCAAGTGTAAATCACAGTTTTCACACATTCATCTCATTCAGAGAAAGCATTAAAGACCATTGTTCATTTCAAAGCTTGCGCTTGGACATAAAGATCATCCGTCTAACTGGAGGGAACAGCAGAAATCAAAAAATTGTGCAAACAGCAGCTGAAACAATGAAAACATTGTACTGCTCAACCACTGCAAACACTGTTGGCAACAAAGGAAGAGGAGATTTATGAGTGTTTCTGTAATATGCACTTTTGCAATCAAAGAGAAAGGCTATACTGTACAGAGCACTGTGTGAGGAATCAAACTGTTTTTGGATGCAACAAAGCATATTGGCCCTATTCCAAAGCTTTTAAGTGCTCCCTACCGAGTGGCAAAGCAACAGTTAAGAGATTAGGAATAAACTGTGCAGCCCAAAGATTTTCCCAAAAATATTATATTTTTCAAAGGAGGCACTATTAAACTGAAAAACACCTTGCTATGGACAGAAATAATGTATCTTTCTGCTCGAGATTTTACATTTGAGACTGTCAAGAGAAAGAGATGTTTTTCGGCAAAAAGCTCAACAACAGATGGTGCTCCACATTTAACAGACTAAAGCTTGCAGACGAGGAAGGAGAATGCAGACTGTTGAAACTAGTCCCAGGAGGTATTAGTCAAGAGCATTAGCAAAGACATACACACTTGACTCTTGTTCATGTTTTGCTATTCAAAGCCCAATAGTGTTATGAATCTCTGTGACGTCCAAGACATTAACTATGATGTAGCTAGTAAAAGAGAAAACATTCCAGATTAGCAGCAGCAAGCTATTATTACTGGGATTCCTGTTCCAAGTATGATTTGTTTGCTTCAGAATTTGACTTGGCAAAAAGTCAGCTTTTATATTTGATATTTGACAAGAAATTAATTATTAATTGGATATTTTAAGTCTATATTGTTCTTGCTTTGACAGGACAGGGTTGTTCTCCCATGTTTGATCTAGCTCTCATGGTCCACAGGCAAAGAGGGGGGACGTTAAATTCAGAATTTAACAACCTTGGTGTATTTTAGGAGGTGAAAAAAGTCTCTGCAGGCTGAGAAAGAATTAATTCGTTCTTACCCACCCAGTCAGCGCACCAAACCACCAGTGGTCGAACCCCACTGTGGCCACACATCTCATTCCTCAGGCTTTATGCAGAACGGCCTCATCCATTCATCATTTGCCACTGAGGTCCCTGTGTGTTCTTTCAATAAAATCCTGAGGTTTTGAAACTTAGTATGCACCAATAAATAAAATATCCAACCCCAAGTGCATTTTCATTATGCTGTTGTTGTGTGTTTCTCATAGCAACAAGGTCATGCAATGGCATGGTGGTGAAGTTTGTGTTGGTTGGAAATTCAAAAATAACTAACACCAGCCTCTGTCATAATAAAGTCCCCCTAAATTACAGCTTTTTGTGGATGTTTAATCTCTGGTAGTAAATGTTTTAAAACTACTGGCTACTCTTGTTTTGCAAGATTATTGTGAAGCTTGCACGTCAGCTTCACATCAGAACTCACGGGGAAACTCTTGATGTTGATGTTGTTTTAAAGGAATAGTTTGACATTTTGGGAAATACACTTAGGCCCCTATCTTGCACCCAGCACAATTGACTTTGTACACTGACGCATGTATCATTCCTATTTTGCACCCGACGCAATAGCAATAGCAGATGCTATTTTAAGGGCGCATGCTTGGCCGTAATGTAGAGTGTGCACACCGTGCATACACTTTGCTTCTCTCATCTCACGGACCCAGCAGTTCCCATTTTTGCAAACCATACATATACAAGGAAAATATAACCTGGTTTTACACAACATTTCCATGAATCATGGATGTGTTGATGACATAAATGAGGAAATATTAGAGGACTTAAGGAGATGTGATGTTGAACTGCATGTGCCGATGCCACTTAACCCAAATGCCCCAGCAGCAGCACGGGAGAGGAGAGACAAAAGAGCTGCATCGTCGTGAGGTAATCTCGGTCTAATGTTAGACTACATTGCAAAAATATCACCACCTCGTGATTCAGTGAGAGTGAGCCCAAAACATCGGAAGTATGTTTTTGTGACATTTCTTTATTTACATTTTGTCAAAAAGAAAAATCAATAGCAAACGTCGGTCTCCTGGCTGTTTACCGCTCCTGGCGTGTGCCCATGGATGTATTAAGAGTGTGTGCCTAGCAAATCCGCCATTATAATAGCAATCCGCCATGGAACAAGTGCGCCTGCTTTTAAAGGGAATGTGAGATAACGCTCTGATTGGTTTCTTGCACGTTATGCCCAAACCACACCTATGAGTAATGTAGCTACTTCAGACCAACCCATTTTAGATTTGTGTCGGGCGCAAGACTCATTTATCCCGCCGGTATAATAGCAACAGCACCCAAGATCCGCCCACAAAGCTACTTGCGTTTGGCGTTTGATACTTGCATTTCAGATCGTTAAAATAGGGCCTTTATTCTCTTTCTTGCAGAGAGTTAGATGAGAAGATTGATACCAAGCAAATATATGTATTCCCCAAAAGAGCTAGCATTATATATATATATATATATATATATATATATATATATATATATATATATATATATATATATATATATATATGCCCTTGCCCCTGACGGGGTACATTAATGTGGTCAAACAAAACTATGATTACATATAAGAGAGGTGATAAGATGTTAAATAAAAGCAGCATTTAATGAGTTAAATAAAAACTACAGAATTTTTTTTTTTATTCTTGGATACATGAATAATGAATGAATAATGTCATCTCATAGAGCTCAGCAAATAGTCAGAATATGCAAGAAATACAAAACTATGACATTTTAACTTAATGCTCCATGGGAATTTAATTTAACATTGCTAGTAGTACCAGTAGTCCAATGTGTCCCATACTATAAACTAAGAATAACAGGAAAACACCTAGTCATAGAAACATGTGCAGTGCTTTAACGATAAGCTGCTTTCTCCCAAAACAAGGACATGTTCTTCTCATATACGGCTGCATAAGGCCAAACATCAGTGAGCAATTAAAGCCCAGTCTCTCTTTGATAACATCTCTAGTCATTATGACTTGGATAATTGTGGGTCCTGGCAGAATATTTCCCCTTGTGAAAATCTGGGTGTGTCTGAGGTCTTATCGCACCAGCCACTGAGGCTGGATTAAATCATGTTCTCTCTGTCTCGACGGCCTTCCAGGAATCCCACTAGTAGCAGCCAGAGCCTGGGTGAAATAAATTACAGTGGGGTTGGCTTGATTCTAAGTTTTTTTTTTTTTTCTCGCCCCAGAGGATGAGGCTTATATTAGAGCAACCATCACCACGATCAGTCAAAGTGCTACAAAGACAAATGAAGAGGAATGAAGTTCCAAATCATTTCATAGGTATAACTTATCTTACCGCCTGCATGAAAATAGATTTTGTGTAAATTTGACCTCATTGAGGTTTTCAGACACTACGTGATCAAAAATATGACTACTGCCGTCTACTCAATTACAGGCCAAAAGCTGTGAAATAAACAGTTTCCTTTTCTTCTTCAGGGGACCAACAGCAGTGCCAACTTGTCTGTTTTCACTTCGGCATTTATAATGTGGGGGTTTCAAGCTCGAAGAAATCCAGAAAGGCCTGATTCTGGATGGAAGCAAAGCAGTGTGGTTGCTGTGGTTCAGGGGCCAGAATCCAAATGCCTGGAGACATGGTGAGCTGAGAGGCTATTCAATACTCTGCAGTTTATTGTAGTTGCTCTGATCATTAACTTAGTAAAACGCCACAAGACAGGTCAGCAGGAAGAGCCATTACAAAGTGCTGACTGAGGCTATGCCTACACTGGTCAGTGTCACATATCAGGCCGCTCTGTCAATAAGCCAAAGAGGCGGGTTTCCAATAAGAGACGTGATTGAGGGAATCTCTGAACTGGTCTGTATCATTCGTTTAAAAAGCAATAAAAACTTTACCAGAGGTTCACGGAGAACACAAGGGAAAAATGCAGACATTAAGAGGCCAACACAAAGTTGAGTGTTGACGTCTGGATATGAAAGAAGAAATTCATGTGTGTGGGATTTGTATCTTTGCCCCTTTTGGAGTTCTTCTCCACTGCTTGGCCCCACACAGGAACCCTACATCCTGACATCTGACTGGATTAAGTGGTTCCATGCACAGCCATACTGCTTATTCATGCTTTCAACACCATACCCCATATCTGGGAGATGAACCTGATTGATGCTCTCTCCATCTGCCTCAGCTCCGGAGCTGGAGGGTGGAGTACATTCTGGAATAGGCGCCCCTCTTCCTATAACTGCCTTACAGTATTTGTCCCTCCGACAGCTGCATCTGCACAGGCCTGCCTGATGAGAAGGATTTGGCTGCGGACACCGAGCCCGCTGGCACTGCGGCCCAGAGAGTGTGTTTCAGATGGGGCTTTGGAGAGTTGGGATGGAGAGAGAGAAAGACATATCTGTCCCACGCTGAGTGCTGAGTTCTCTATGGTCCTTTGTTCCCTCTGGCCTAGCAGGAAGCCAAATACTCATGGGACTCATTTGGCTCTGTGTTTGTAGAAAGCAACACACCAAGTCCTGGCTTGGTCATATAGTTGTGTGTTAAGCTTGTTCACATAAAAAAACATATACAGTACATTTAGACACACATATTACAAAACATATGATATATCAATCTTGGTTAATTTACTACCACCATAAGTTGTGCAAAATTCAATATTTCCTAGCCTTTTTGTGACGTATGGAGAGTTCACCTGAGGACAGGGTGGCCTCCACAGCTGATTCTGCACTTTGTTGACCCACAGTAGAACTCCCCCCCCCAACACCACAAAACCATGGCAAAGAATGTCCAACCATACTCCGGAAAGCCCTATCCCAATCATATCACAAGTGAAAATACACCAGGGAACGGGGTCAGGGCAAAGGTAAAGTTAGTAGCACCAGCATGCAACACAAACACGCCTGCAATCATCCACAAGCAGAAAGCCAGTTAACCTGACCCCGTTCAAGTTCATTTACAGTCTACCGCACGCAGGGACACAAATCAAAGCTCGAGGCACACTGTCATATGCCTGGTTTAGAAGCGAGATAGAGCCCTATTGAGGAGAGAGCAGCACACACAACCTGTGGGAATTACTCTGCACTTTACCCCTCTAACCTACTTCAGCCCAACTCCCCATCTGCAGGCCTCCTCTATTTTTGCAGCAACCAAAAACGGAGACAAGAGGATGATTTCGGACATGTCCTCTTTGAGTAGCAAAGCAGACTGCCAGTAACCTGACTCAGCCAGATGGATTGCTTCGCATTTGCTCGGCATATCCATCTGGGAACCTTCCGTTGGAGAACTTTTGGGAAGCGGCGAAAATACTGGTTAGCTGATTGGATAAACCATCTGTCTATCACCACCTATGTTGGTGATAGACGGGCCAAATCAACCAATCAGTTCAACAATATATCAAACTCTTGCCGAAACCAGTCGGGAGAAGAGCAAAAACATCTTTTCCTCCGAGAAAAGCCTCCAGTGCCGTGTTTTGCTCTTCTTTCAATGAAGGAATACTTTCTAATTTGGATAAAACTTGCGCGATAGCTACGCTCATCTCATCCGTGGAAGCCGCCATGCTGTCTAAACAGCATGGCGGCTTCCACGGATGAGATGACAACAGTCGCTTCTCGTTGCGTCACACCTAAACCCGCCTCAAAACCAACGCTGATTGGTCGGTCGTTTGGCAAACAGCTCCAAATTTTCTCTGTCTCAAGATGCCAGACTGATCTGCGATTGGAAAACTGGAGCTCGCGAGATCAGGACGGTCTCACGAGGCTAGACTGCCAGGTGGTACAGTAGGAAAACTTTCCCAGGCTAAATAAACTTAGCACAAAAAGTAAGGAAATTTGTGTTTGGTAAATTATTTCTCTGTGGTAACAATGCTTTTTGGCAATAAATCTTATACCGTTGGAAAGCCTGTTTAGTTCCCTTTCAAATGGTGCCCCATTTGTAAGGAACATGCATTTGTGGGATGAGCAGCAGCGCTGAGTATGTGGTTTGCGCCCATGAAAAATTTGCCAAATCTTCTCTGCCAATGCCTAACAGCTTAACCAGCCTGGTCACACACTGCTGTGAGATGGCATCCCATTCTTCAACCAGTATTTGTCGCAAGTCAGCCAACGTGGTTGTGTTGGTCACTCTGGCACGAACTGCACGCCCTTGCTGATCCCACAAGTGTTCAATGGGGTTGAGGTCAGGACTGCTGATTGAAGAATGGGATGCCATCCCACAGCAGTGTGTGACCAGGCTGGTGACCAGCATGAGGAGGAGGTGCCAGGCTGTTGTAGCTGTGTATGGTTTTTCCACACGCTACTGAGGCTCCTGTTTGTGAAATGAATAAATTGTTCAATTGCCAATATGTTTTGTTTCTTCAAATTTCAATCATCCAATCCACCAAACACCAAACGAGTCAATGGCAGAATAAGCTGTTTGGCATTGGCAGAGAAGATTTGGCAAATTTTTCATGGGCGCAACCCACATACTCAGCACTGCTGCTCATCCCACAAATGCATGTTCCTTACAAATGGGGCACCATTTGAAAGGGAACTAAACAGGCTTTCCAACGGTATAAGATTTATTGCCAAAAAGCATTGTTACCACAGAGAAATAATCGACCAAACACAAATTTCCTTACTTTTTGTGCTAAGTTTATTTAGATATATATTATAGTCTTAAGTCGAAAGTATGAAGAGTATTATGAGATGGAAAGCTACTGTGGGATTTGTGCTACTCTCTCAAGTTATGAGAATCTTGTCGAACGAATTTCCACTCCCACCTTTTAACGCTTTTGATCCCACTTTATTCAAGCTCTGTGACACTGGATAACTCAGATTCTTCAGTGATCATTTACTACCAAGAACATTGGTGATGATAGTAAAACAATATTTCTCCACAGGTGCTGAGGTCACCTAGAGGATTTTGACCATGGCTGCCGTCAGCACTGGTGTGTGTGTGTGTGTGTGTGTGTGTGTGTGTGTGTGTGTGTGTGTGTGTGTGTGTGTATGTGTGTGTGTGTGTGTGTGTGTGTGTGTGTGTGTGTGTGTGTGTGTGTGTGTGTGTGTGTGGTTTGTCTGGAGTGGGAGTGAAAGCAACCAGTGATCCATGATTAACATGGAGAACTCCCACTATGACCACAGTTTCCTCTGAGAAACGGCTGTGTGGCTATGTGCAAAGCCTTGAGTCAACAAGCCACATAACCGCCAGCCCTATTAGTCACCAGGCAAATGGCGGGGCTGCTATAAGCCTAACAGTTAATGCAGAGAAAGCCGTATGCATCACCCTCTTAAGGGTCGTTCTGCTCCATGTCATTGGGTGTTTTTGTTTTTCTCTAACATCTCAATATGTTACTGGGTGTGACCAAATTTGCAATCATCCCTGAAGCACATTGTACTTTGCAAAATTCCACAGAGCAATTACTTTAATGGGCCAAGACACTGATGCATTGAAATTAATTTTGAAACATTTCAAATAAAGAACCAGTGGTGATAAACACTGATCCAATTCAATACCTCAATTCAGGCATCTGCTGATACCGACTCGACTACCTATCCGATACTAGGGCAGGGACGATATGCTTTTGTTCCAATACATGGGTTCCGATTCAATTTGTATTGTGATTTTAATTTATTGCGATTCCAGAAGTATTGCGATTCGGTATTGAGTATTGCGATTTTCTTTGAAAAACAAAAGTTGAATAATACACTTCTAGAGACAATATATCATGACATATTTCTAAAAACTGTGTTCTAAGAAGAATGTACATCATCCTGACATTTATATAATTTGTAAAGAAGAACATAACATGTATTTTCTGCATTTTCTGCTTTCAGTCTGTTATGCTGGAAACGGATATGATGTAGCGGTACCGTATAAACAGAAAATATTTAGGTGAGTCATTGGTTAAAAAAAATAAAAGAAATATTGATTTTAGGGAAAAGAATTGATTTTAAAAATATTGCAACAAAAACAAATCACGATAAATGTGATTTTTGATTTTTGTTTTTCACCCCTATTCGATACCGTGCTCTCTTTTCCCAACATTTTGACATCACAAAATTGCAACAACACACTGAGGGACAGTTTAGATTGGCAGGTGTGTGCAGTTTTATTACACCAACAACTTGTGAGGAATACCTCCATTGTGCTTTAACAGAACTTAAATAGCAACTGCAAACTCTACCCCAAGACTAGACAATTTCTTCTCCCATAATACATTCATCATGGTGGTGTAGAAGAATTCAGGATATCCTCTAGTTATCCAATGTACTGAATGTTTAGGTTGTAGTACAAAAATAACTTTATGCAGTATCACTGTAAAGCTCTGTTATCCAGGTGGCTGCTGCCAGCTGTCCTTAGTGTGATTATGTAACAGACCAGAGAGAGATGACCTGCTTACTGCACACACATCCTGCTCTGCCCAGCTCTGTTTCCTGCAGAGGACTGATGTCAGAGAACGGTAGGGGTATGGAGCTGATATGGAGGACTCATAGGAGGTGCTGAATACGTCCTCTGTGTGTTATCACAGTTCCAGCTTAGCCAGGAGTGTTCACCACTGGCCCTGACCTTCATACTGGGAGCTGACAGACTAGCTGTGATCTACAGGATCTTGTGCTGACAGGGACAAGCCTTTCACTACTGCTGAGTACAGCGCTCACAGGAAACGCTGGTTTACAGTCAAACACGTTTGGTCAGGGGAGGAAACAGATATTTGTTTGCCAGCTGCATAGAGGATGTGCCTATTTTAAAAATGACAGTTTTAATCCCACAGAACAGGCAGCTGGGACATTTGGGACACAGTTGAAATGGTCAGGGGGAGGACTGGAGAAAGGAATACAAGAAGAGGTAAGGGGTTGTATTCCCATGTCCCAGAATCCCACTGAACAGAAGGCTCCTCATATGTTTTGTCCATCCCGACAAGACTTTTATTCGAGACTGTCAGTCATAAATGTGCTGGATTCATTCATTTCAGGAAACCGTTTATTATCTAAAATAATACTTCAGGAGGCAGCTGTGCCCACACAGGACTGACAACATGGCAGCCATCGTTAGATTTTGACAGAAAGAAATTCCATCCGAGTGTGGTGGACAGATTTGTGACCATGAAAATGGATTTGGGTTCTGTGTAAACACACCTAAAGGTTGTTTTGAGAAAACTGCAAATTAACATTGCCACTAATATGCTAAAATGCTAAGCTAAGCTGCTAGCCTGGGCAGAACACTTTCAGAGCATCTTAATGTTTGACGCTAATGGCCTTATCCAATTTTAGAAGAGTTGCTTCCACATTTTGGGTAAGGCATTTTAAATCCTAAAAGATTCGGAATGCTTTTGGTGCAACATTTGGGTGCCAAGTGCCAAAACAATATGGCTACTACAAGACCAAGGGAGTCTATAATGATATAATGCATGAGAATGCATAATTTCTGTAATCGCACATGTTTAAAAACACCTAATGACACAGCCATGCTAAAAAGAAGAGAGCTACTTCAATCAAATGATAACATAGCAAGTATTGTGCTGGTAGCCATGGAGACAACAGGAAATTGTGTAAATTCTACTTCTTTGGTTATTGAGTGAATAGTTTAGTAAAATCATTTCCCCTCTAACAGACTAACCCGACTACAAATTCTTTTTTGGTTGCTCAATGCCTTATCTAAAAAGCCTGTGCCTCACCGCACAAGATTGAGGTGCAGGCCTGCTAAAAATTGAGTTAAGCACCATCTTCACTAAGATCTTCACTCTAAAATCGACCGCAGACACTACACTTTCCCTGTCTGCCGCCGGCTGACATGTGCACACAGTGGGGTTTCATAGCTGTGAACCACAGCTGACTGGACAGTAGACCAAGCTGCAGGACTGAACAGCAGACATTCAAGTGTTTTTAGACTATATCCTGGTCACTTTACCTTGCTCAGCTGAACAAATTACTTTTCCTCTAATTGATGTTTTCTCTTATTATCATCATTGTTTTTGTTCTCTCCCTCCTTGTCAGTCTCATTCCTTCTCCACACTATTTCTTGTTCTTGGCGCCACTTGACAGGCTGGGTCAGTAACAGGGTGCTGCTGACATAACAAGCCAAGTCTGCTCCAAGAAATACATATATAGTGCATCACACCTTCTCTAGTAGGGAAAAATGAAAGGACACTGGCTCGGTTCTGCATGTTCGGGGTGGCCTTTGCTCCCTCAGTATATTAGTGGGGACCAACATGATCTATCTGTCTGTCCTCCCCGCTCCTCTTCTTACTCCTTGATTGAGCTTTGGCACTAGTGTTGTCTCTCTATCTGAACTTCTATAACTATCTGTGACCTCACATTGCTCATGCTTTCCTGGCTTTGGAAACAGTGGAATCTCTGCCTGAAATATGAAACCAAGACTTGCATCCACCACTTCTCCAGGGGAACGGCTGTTCCACCCCTAAAAGATCATTCTGGGCCGAGAGAACGCACAACATTCTAAGCAGTTCACAAAGGCTGAGCTTTAAATGTGAATTACAAAAGCACTCAAATAGCCTCCTGGAAGTAACAATGAAAAGTTTTCAAATAATTCTTTGACTAACGTTTAAAGGAAGACATTTTACTATTTTGGCAGACACTTTTATTCTGTCCTGCAGATTTCAGAAAAATCTGTTGGTTACAAGAACTATTAATTAGATTAGTCTGTGCTGCATGCTTGGAAATGTTGCACTCCACCAGAGGGAAATGGCTCATCTTGAACTTAACAGCACCTCTTAGTCAGCTTAAGTGGAAACATGAAAGATGGACACAGTCATAGTAGGGGCATTTGTGACTCAGGCACACTGTCTGCCTCTTACAATGATGAACCTGCAGCCTTGTCTCTTTCAATTTGTCCCAGATCTGTGACTCAGGACGCAAGAATGTCCTGTGAGTCAAGAATAAAGACAACATATGAGAAGATTTACTACGACTCCATATAATCGTTTTGGGAAGGAGGATGTACAAAAAGTCTTTCATGAACCATCTGCCAAAACATTTAGTAGAGTTGCATTGAGCTACCACAAACGAGGATGGTTCAGCCAGCATAATTCCATAACACCAGCAAAAGCACAGAATGACACAAGACGATCACAATTAGCACGAGGAGCACCATCAATGTCAGATGTAATTGAGAATGCTTAAGTGGTTTGGTGGAGAGAAATTACCCTGATGACAAACTGGCTAAAAAGTGAATGATGACCTCAGTGCCCAAACAAATTATTGCACTTCAACTGACTGTGAGGAAAAGCACTGGGCCTGAATCTGAAATTGAGCATAATTTGACAAGATAAGCCTGAACCTGTAAGCAATAATGATCCGTCAAAATTCTTCCCGGAAACATTTACTCCCTTTCAACGTCCTTGATGAAGAATACAGTTCTAGCCATGGTAAAGTGATTAATCAAACCAAAAAGTTATTTCCAACAAGATTGGAACTAAAACAGTCAGACATTCAAGCCAAGAAACTATTAGGCCTGTCTGATTAGCAGTCTTTGGAGAGTTTGCTGAATGCACTGAAAGAGGCCTTCATCTGAGCAATTATTAGTTGGATACACAGTCACAGTTATTCCAATAAATCAAAGAACAAAGTGAAAACCTAAAGAAAATATAATCTCCCAGCTCTATTTTTATAGCAAATAGCATGGGTTAATACTCCTGTCTGGTAAATCATGTTTTATTTTCCTACATTTCACAGATTTACCTTAATACCTTTTCAAGCATGGCAGCAAATGGCAGTAAATGCTTACTTGCTTTCCTTAGTATTTGTTTAACTTAGAGTGTATTAAAGATTTACCATATGAACCCTGTTCATCTGGTTTGATTTATTGCAACGATAAACACAAGCAGTGTTGAACAGGAGCGTAATGAACTACTGTTCAAGAGCATTTAAATCATTTCTAATAGCGCAGTGTATCAATTTGTTTTCTGTGAGCCTTCCTATGTGACAGTAGTGGTAGCTAAAACAAATATCTCTCAGTCAAAAGCCACAAAATACTACATTTGTGAGTGGAAATCAAGGTGTCATTATATTTGTGTGTGAATGTGATCAGGGCGTTTCTGCAAAAGAGAGGCTTCCTCTCAGTGAACCTTCCCTGAATAAATAAAGATTAAAAAAAAAATAATTGCTGAAATGAAGGTACAGTAGTAGATCACTGTGCCTTGGCATCAGAACAAAATCTCTGTCTGGTTGCTCTGTCGGCAGGGGTGACATTGTAAATCAGAAGATATAAATCCTGCTGTTAGAAGTTCTAGTATCAGTAACTTTGACACACAATTTTGTGCCGTTGACTAATAGCGAACCATTTTGGCAGTACTGTTGTTTAAGCAAAGTGTCGGAGGAATGGAGAGTCTGTGAGTCTAAATTATAGGAATTGTAGCTGTGTGGTTCCGTCTACTTTTATTTAACCCCCGTTGTAGTATAACTGCTCCCCAAATTGGAATGGTTTGCAGACAAATACGGTACAAATACGTCTTTTGAATAAATTGTGTGAACTTATTCTCCCATTAGTGACTGAGCTAATAAACTTTCTTGCTGACAGTTAACACTAGTTAACTGGCAAGCTAGCTAGTTCTAAGAGCTTTTTACCCTCTTCAATATGTCTTCATTAAATGAAATAATGTACAATCATGAGAACAAATGCCATAATTTAGAGTTGATGGAAGACTTTTTTTTTCCCA
Source organism: Sander lucioperca (assembly GCF_008315115.2). Taxonomy (NCBI): domain Eukaryota; kingdom Metazoa; phylum Chordata; class Actinopteri; order Perciformes; family Percidae; genus Sander; species Sander lucioperca. The sequence goes on along the minus strand of NC_050190.1, from coordinate 13,942,966 downwards.
TCCTTATTTGGCAAAGCTATTAGGCTCTTCATCTGGCTATAATAGGAAGAGGTAGGGAAGCACAACTGCATCACTTACACAGGCTGTCTGGTGGTCGCAGGTCGTGGGGTCTGGACCTTAGTAGTATCGATGGCCTGCCTTTCTGAGGGCCTTCTCCGTGGTTGGTCTTTCTGGAAAGGGTTGGCCCCTGGTTGAACGCGCCTCAGGGCACCTCCATCACGGATGTACACCTGCTCTGGAGCCACCTCCTCACAGCGGGGCCCCTGGAAGCCTGAGCGACACACGCAGGTCTGTGGCCGGCTGCAGGAGCCACGGTTCTGGCAGGGGGGCTGGCAGTCAGCTAAAGAGAGAGCACAGATGGAGATCACATTTTCAGCAGGTCATGTTAATGCATGTGCCCCCCTTGTAAGAAGGAGCAGTAGCAGAAATGGCTTTCCCTGATCTCAACACCGGGGCTCACTTTAAATTGATTCAATCAAGGAGCCATTAGTTTCACTTCTCAACCCTCTCTGTCCTTTTTCATTCAGCAGAGAGCCTGGAAGGGCTGTCATGTTCAATTTCTTATGAGTCTTTAACTGCCCTGTTTAGTCTAAACGTATATGATCACTTACATTAAATCCTTATCCAATTTCTCGCTGAGGTAAAGCATATACTCCAGGTTCATGGCTCAGTTTAGTGCCGCCGGCATTTCTATACAGAGTGATTTCCTCAAAATATCTTTCGTCACTGATCTAGAATCCAGCGTGTGCTTCGACTGTAACACAGGAAGCTTAAAAAGGTAATAAAAGTAAGAGGTCATAAAAAAATGAGCGAATGGGAAAAACTGAAAGCCAACTGTAAATAGCTGACACTTCATCAAAGAAATGTCCATTATTTATTATTTGAAAAACAAACTAAATCTGAATTTGTGCATATTATTTATCAATCGTCTGCAAATACAGTGCTGAGGTCATTTCATGGTCATGGAAAAATAATCTGTGTCACTCTACTAGTCCACCCCCACATCCTCGCATCACACTAAAGTTACTGAAAGATTTGTGGCACACAATTTAAAGTAAACAACCTCTCGATCTTGTGACACAAATGTGTGTTGTGGATGGCACTTGAGGATTTATGACATTGTCCTCAAACAGTAAATCAGGCCACTGGTCGGTGGTGGCTAAAGCAAACAGCGGCGCTCTGTCAACAATGCTATGGAATGCTATTGACACAGATGCTGTGGACACTGACATATCGCAGGCAGGAACGCTGCCACAGCTCTTGGCAGTGAGGAGTGCTGGCATTCGAAAAAGGCCCCACTGGGTGCGAACAGCGCTCTACCTGCTGCACGCTTCCTGTTATTGCCATTCTGCTTAGACTCTGGGGCCAATTTTTGTTTCTTTTGAGTGAGAGCACACTGGAACCTGAAAATCCTGTTCCTGATGACATGAGCTCAAAACTGAAGTGACAGACGGAAACATGACAGCGCTGTGTAACAACTGTAGTGTCAGACTTTCATTTCCACAGACACAATCCCACAAAAAAGCCAGATCAAGCTCTGTGTTTTAGTTTTCTCAGATCATGATGCATACTAATTGAAAGACCACTGCATTACGCATCGTCAGCCTGCGGTATAGTGAGAAAAACTAACAAATTGAGGATTAAATATCAGACAATCACCACTCTCTTCTGCTTTATGGTGAAGCAAATTTTATTTAGACTAACCAATTCACTCAAGCATTTCATTTTAACTACTCTGAGGAAAATGTAGCCCCTTTTTTTGATGAAGCATACACATTTAGAGAAATGTGGTTGTGGATTTGTATAACTTGGTATGTGATCCGAATTTTCCATCATGGGATAAAATGGGAATTGCCTGAGCTCTGTTTGGCAAGGAGTTAAATCCATCGTCTAACTAAAGTATGGGCTGGCTGGGTGCCACCGCCTTGTCCGGAGTCTGTTTAACCTCAAGTTTGGGGATGAAGTGGTTGATCAAATGGGCCACAGATTCCAGTGACATTATGCTGCAGGGGGAGAAGTCGGTAATGTGTGAATTTGCATTCTTCAAATAAACTATCTGAATTGAAATGAGAAACAGTGCGGGGCAGAAAAAACAACCCAATAAATGGAGGTTCATGGCTGACTTACGAAGTGATATGTGTTCAATCGCGTGACATGTGACCCGTTTCAGCTGTGCACAGCACATAATTGACACCAGACAAACATATCGCCTGTACTGACAATAACGTGGACAGGTCAGTGACTCTGGGCCCGACATTTGCCCCACATGAAGCCTGTTGCGTGGCCGTGGCATACACTGCCACTGCCTGTCTATGTTGTCTCTGGACCCTGCCTCTGGGCTGTTGAACACATTGTCGCAGTAATTGCTGTCATGCAGATTTGTCTTGCACATCATTAAAACTAATTGGCTCACATTCCATCCATTTTACAAATATGTGCAGCAATTATTACTTTGCGAGAGTAATAATAAAATGGGAATCCATCGGAAATAAAAGAGGAGAAATGGCAAACATTCCTGGCATTGCTACTTCAGCCTTAATTATGACTAAGACAGAATGGCCAAGTTTTGGGAGATTGAGTCCAAATCCAGTCATCTGAAAAAAGGAGACTATTAGACTGTAGTTGGCAGCTTTGAACCTTCCAAACAAACATGCTGATCCAGACCTATCAGTAATAAAACACGTTATTAATATGAAAACAGCACTTTTTTTAGGCTTAGCTAAATTATCATTAACTTCACATTTAAGTGAGTCTGAGGTCTGTGTATCTTTTCTCTTTCCAGTCCTGTCAAATTTAAGCTGCATAAGGATAGTGAAATGGCTATGGTTAATCCAAGTATCCATCCTGCTACAAATAGCATTCAATTAGGTATTAAAAGTTACTTTATGTAATAATATAAAGTTATTTTTATTGTCAAAGTTCTTGGCTGGACTTGAAGCAATTGCACAGTAATTATGTACGTATATTAAAGTAACCCCGGGGTCTTTATTGAGGTAAGTATTGTCCATCATTTTTTTTAGTGGGTTACAGTTACCTGTTTTAAGCTTAGGTTTGCATGTGAGTGTATATCTCGGGGAAATTGCCATTCTTGTCCCCCCATTTACTGGACTCTCATTTCCAATTTAGAGCTTGTTTCCAGTCCATTACAATCCAAGAGAGATTTACCTTCCCCACTCTCTGACTCACAGTAACACAACCCATCAAATCTTTACAGTCCTTTCACTCAGCAAGGGACAATTTGAAACTAATATCTGACATAACTCAAACATGTAGAGGGACCTCCTCACTTAACGCAGGTCAACAGTGCTACCAAGTAACTTGACATTTTGGAAAATAATATTGATAATGAAAGCATAATGGCAATAATCTTGGTTAGGACTCTCTACAGGCTGAGCGCATTATACACCATTATGAGATTTAGAGGCTGAGAGCTGCTTCAGAGATTAGAATTCAGTAGAATATGTTAAACGTTAGACTAAAGGCCCTGTCAACGCTGTAACTGAGAGACAGGAAGTTGGGAAAGAACAATGAAAGATAAAATGGCATTAGAAATAATGGTTGCAACAACTTACCTAAAATTACATTTAGGTAGAACATTGTGGCCATTTCTGAATCTATTCTAGTAGAAAAGGTCATAATAATAGTGTTAACACTGTATGCATAATGTGTGTATATGTGGATGATTTGTGATAAGCCGAAAGACTCAACTTAGTTTAAAATAGGTTCTAAAAATTCCTGCAACTTTGCGCAAAACTGTACACAGACAACTGTAAAACTTTTGTTACTGAATGCATAGTCTGGTAAACGTTGCGATGACAGCAGGAGCCTCTTTGTAGGAGTCACCACAGAACCTGACAGATCCCATGAAATAAGTCAAATGTTGATTGTGGGAGGCATCGGAGAGAGAAAAGCAGAAAAACTGCCTCTTATCCGGACTCGCTATCCACTGAAGAAGTAAGAATTGGTCTATTGAGCAGTTAATACAATTGCCTCTCAATGCTAATCATTTCCAGTGAGTGTTAATCTCTTTACAACATGTGATTTCCACATGGTTGCCAGTGCAAGTGCTATCATTTCAGACTAGCCAGACAATAACGTTGCTGTCTACAACTAAACTGCTGTTACTGTATCAAACTTCTCTATTGTTCTAATCAGAACCAGAAGGGAGGGAGCCTGACACTGTTTGACTGATCCCAATTATTTTCTTTTTGTGGTAAATCTTACAAGGGTAATATTTCACCAGATTAAGGTGCCTCTGTCATAGATGCACAGTTTTCAATCAGTTTGGGTTTTTTGGTCCAGTACAGTAGTTGGAGCTTTTATTCTCCTAACCCACCTCAGCTTTGTGTGACCCATGACACTGTGTACATTACTTTTAGCCACGCTATATCGTGCCTCCATCGCACCCCTCAAACTCCCACATTCAGCTCCTAATGAGCCACATGCTGGGGCGCTCTTTGGAGGATATCTGGATCTGGGGGTGTGCGCCCGCAACTTGTAAAGCTGACTCTGGGAGACGTGGTGTTCACCAAAAAGCCACAAACCCCGTCCTCCTGAGGGATCACATCTCAACAACTTCCATATGGTCTTTAAGCAGGAGGGGGCCAAAATATATGGTTGGATATGGGCTGCCCTAACAACACTGTGGCCTCAGTGAGTGTGTGTGTGTGACTGAAGGAGAGGGGTGCTGGTTGTTAATGTCGCTTTGTAAGTGTCAATCAAGCCCAGTCTTGCTTTTTAGGGTTTACTGCTGAGAGATCTGAGTATGTGTACTTTTTTTTTTTTTTTTTTTGCACTATGACAGCATTACAATGACAAGCAAACAAATGTTATTGAAGAATGTACTTTTCAGCTTTACATGGCCAAGTTTGTTCTACTTCTCTCTTCATTATTTCCATATTATAACAGCTCATGAACAAAGACGTACAAATAAACAAAACAATAATATATCTAAAGGAAGACATCTTGGTCCAGATGCTGAGTAGTACATCATTTTCACCACACTTTCATCTATGGTAGCAATTAGAAAAACATGTGGCGCAGGAGGCCAAACAGGACCCAATTGCAACCTACAAACAGACACACCAGCTGGTGGAGAAAGTAGTACTCCTGGTATGGGGAGACAAACTGAGAGTGAGCTGTCCAGTGTCTATGTTAATGATGGGTTTTGGGCCAATGGGGTGTGTATTGATTACAGGATCTGTCTAATGGGCCATAACTCTCTGCGGGGCTGCCAAGGGAGTGTTATACCCCTGAACTGTGAACTGTGCAACCCCCACAAATCCACACACGACATGTAAAGCTGAGGAGGGCTCTGTGGCTGTCTGTGCAGCAGTAATTTTAACCCCAGCTCAATGAAGTCACCAGAAACACCAGCATTTTAAAAACCTCCTCCTGTTCTTGTAAAACTGAGGACACTGCTGCAGGAGGCTTGGTTCTCAGGTCTCTTTTTTCAACCTTTGGGAAAATAACTTTTCTTTCTTTTTTTTGTAATTTGAATGGCTCAATGCTGCAGAATAATAGCAACCTATGATTTTATTTGTGACATATTACTCTTGTTCATCGTCAAATTCGTCACCATCAATTAAACTAAGAAGTAAACTCTCAACTCTGCTGCCTATGGGATGTTGTAGATTAAATCCTGCACATTCTCCACAGGATATTGACTTATCATATCTACAGTAACTGCTGGAAAAACTAATGCCTTTAGCAGCGCTATGGCTGTCCTGGGGCACACTGCATCATGTGCTTGACTATGGCTCATGACCTCTAGCTGCATGTCACGTACTATCCTACGACATGTGCATGCCACAAAACCTAAACAGTACAGTTCATTCTTTCATTTCTTATGCACAACCAATCTCTTTTCTACCATTAAAAACACACGTGACTAGTGTAGATAAGAGCAAATATCACAGTGCTACGCATGTGCAACTGCTGAGTTTTCTTCAGAATGCAGAGGACAAATCTTACTCGATCGGGTCCAATACATGTGGATATTCTGCTGTGTGTCAGGGAGGTTAACAAAAAGCAAACTGAGACGGATTGTATCTATTAGGTGAAGATGGTGAACCTACATATTTGGGTATTGTTTTGGAGGTCAGAAAACGTTCACACGTGTATGTCCTTGATACTTTACCAGCTGCTTCCCACATGTTGTAGAAAACGGAGAGTATAAATGCTTTTTACACACAAGATCTCAAGAGCAACTGTGATAAATGATTAAACAAAAAAAGAGTAAATTTCATTTTTTGCTATAAATATACTAATATTCATTAATTAATTCACATAAAACCCACATTGTGATGGCTTTGATATGCGTGAAAATGTCATGGTGAACCGCTGAGTCAAACCCTTAACATGACTTACATGTTCTCTCAACACTGGAGACATGGTGGAATTACGGAAATGCTATATTTCTTTGTTTGGAAAGAGAGGGAAAGTTACCTTGTGATGGGAGAGGTAAGCAAGAGAGAGAGACTTTCTGCATGAGGAGTTATTTTAGGGTTGGGATGGGGCTCTGAGCGGCACAGCAGGCCAAAGAAAGCTGGAAGGCAATCAAAAAGAAACTCCTTTCTACCGCGTTTCACTCTGTCAATCACCAACTGCTTAAGAGACTGAAAACAACTTTATACCTCTACGTGAATGATGCACCTTTCATGTGCACTCTCTAAGACAGCAAGGGGTTTAAATCAAAGGCCATCTGTGTGCTTTTTTTAGAGGGTCATGCTCTCACTGTTGGCTATTACTTGCAGCAAGTCGCCATATGTATCGCATGCTTTTGCCAACATATTGTGATGTATAGTGTGGTCAAATGAATTCCACTGCAGAATCTAAAAACCTGCACTTTAGGGAGCACTATGAGCTCAGGTTAAATGTAAAGCCAGTTGTTGTCTGTGCTGCAGGGAGTCTGAAGTCCCCGGTCTAAAGTATTATATTGACCCATACATTCACTCTGTGTGTGGTACACCACGCCATTAATCCAATTACTAAAACAGCCATGTCAACTGGAGAAGCCGGAGCAACACAACATAACTCTGATGTATAGTGACCCTGCCAGTATGAGCTACGCCAACACCTAGCATTCCTTTTTAGCCATGCTAGCTGCATGTGGTTTTCAGTGACATAACTATTGGATGGATTTCCATGAAATTTGATACAGACAGTCATGTAACCCTCAGGATGAATATCAATTTGTCCAATACTTTGTTTATGTTTTGTTAATTACCTAATGTTAGCATGCTAACACGCTAAGCTAAGATTGTAAACTTGGTAAACATTATATCTGCTTAACATCAGCATGTTAACATTGTCATTGTGAGGTGGTTTGCCTCCTGGTAGCCTATCCAAGAATCCATTTACAGCTAGGTATGAGTGAAAGCCACATTCAAAGGTGCAAAGATAAGGGTGAGGCCTCTGAAAGCAGATACAAAGGAGAACAGATACAATTCAAATATATTCTCCGGTAACACTGACTTTAACAGGTCTTACTTTAATTGTTTTTTTCCCAAGAAATGTTGTAAACCAAAACTTCAAAACAGTAATTCTACACCGATGTACCAGACACCTAATGGTTATTGTATATACTCTTAAACGTTCCAGCAATTCAAGCTTCCATCCTAATTACACAGCTTAGTACCTTACTATTTTGTAAACAGATTTCTGTAGTGATTTCCCAAAACAAACTGATGGTTTTACATTTTACTGAAACAACTTGCTGTTTTGTCTTTTTGGTAATTACTGTCAGGTGTACAAGATTCCCACGGCTTACTATTACTGGCATATTTTATGAATGATGTTGATGTCTTGATCAAGCCTTTTAAAGTGGTATTAGATTCCATGAAAACCAGTAGGAGATTTTCTACAGAATAGACAGAGACATTTAACTGACCACCTGCAGTGTCAGCACAAACATTTCATCAGTTTTTGTGTCAAGACAGTGTCAACAGTTGCAGTAATGCAGCTGACAGACACTCTCTTGATATAACTCAAGAGTAGACTACTGGTGGGCTTTGGCTAGGCAAGGCTACAATTTGGCCTCCCTCTGCTCTTCATCTCAGCAACAATACTTTCTGATGAACAGATGTGAATCTCAATCGGGTAGGGAATAACTGCTGACCCAAAAACAAGATACTCCATTCATCTCGATGGGAGCTTCGATCCTGCTTGCAAGCAAACAGATGGAAGTACAGCCAAGCTTTGGTTCTCAGCCACTATTAATAAAATCAATATTGGTTGGGTAAAACCTCAGTGAAAAAGCCTATGAATCTACTTACTGCGGTTAACTTAACTAGAAGAGAAATAAACATCAGCAGCGGAAATGCAATGTTCCGTTCATCTTAGGGGATCAAAGCGTTTTATCGCACAACACTGGCTATTTTCAGCACATGGAATTTACTTTAATACACAAACAAGTCTGCTAACCATCCATCCTGAAGCCGAAAACAGAGACAGTCAGCTCCAAAACCTGGCAGGACACGGGCACAACGGAGGCTTTAGAGAGCCAGACAACAATCTCCAACCAGACCCACGGAGACCCAGACGTAGACCGTTTTATAAACACATTTCTACATGTAGGCGTACTCTCTGGACAACAAGTGATCCAATTCCTGTCATATATTTGCTCTGAGCTCAGCCCAATTGAACAAGGAAGTATTGTTAGGAAGCCATGACTGTAGACACCCAATCCAGCCTCGCAGGTGATGCCTGCAGCTGACACTTTTAATATTAGAAATTACTTCAATCCCTTCAGCGAGAATTTCCTAGACGCAGCTCAGCCGCGATGTGCTTTTTACTTATGCTTCCAGTCGACAGGTTTGCTCCTTTTCTTTCCCCCGCTGTGAACATGTTTTCTCATGCTGCCATCTCCTAATAAAACAGCCTGGCTCTCAGGGGAGGACAGAATAAAGATAGCCTGAGCCTGTTTTCCTCCACGGAGGTCTTCTACGTGGGGGCTTACAGACCCAGCTCCAGTCTGAGGCCTTTGTGTTGGCACCTTGCCGGCCATGGGGCTTCACTCAGCTGATGATAGCATAGCCTCCAGTCAGACCTGGGTGAGGGCCAAGCTGTAAGAGGGTCCAGATGGTTGGAGAGACCCTTGGCCTGTTCAGATGCACTGCCTCGTTTAACATAAGCGCGTTAGACTGGACCTGTTACTTTCTGGCAGATTAAAAGTATTTACCCTTTTAATTTGGGTAACTGCAGCTCCATGTTAGATGTAATTTACACCTTGGTAAGTGTGCCTTTAGCTGGGACTTGAGAAAAAATGGAAGGAGGCTTTGCACTGGTAGGAGGGAAGGAGATCTAATTATGAGGCTGCTGGGGCCAATAAGCTTGTTGTGTAATCGACTGGCTAAAATGTGTGTTACCTGTGTGCTCATTTCTGTGTGTGTGTGTGTGTGTGTGTGTGTGTGTGTGTGTGTGTGTGTGTGTGTGTGTGTGTGTGTGTGTGTGTGTTTGTGTGTGTGTGTGTGTGTGTGTGTGTGTGAGGGAGATAATTAGCAGAGAAGACAAAGAAAACAGTAAACAAGTCATAAAGAAGTATAGCTAACTAGATGCTAGATAGACAGATAGATAGATAAATGCCAGCTGCCGTGTGGGTTTGACTTCACTCGTAAAAGTTTAAAGATAACTCTCACTAAAAAAAGCTCCAATTCCAACCTGTTATTTCAGTCTGCAGCAAACAATGGTGGTCATAATCGTGAAATTGAAACATGACATGCAGAGAGTAAATCTGGTGTAAGCTGTAGCCATTTCTGTATGGAATTGTGCCCCTTATTAAGAATAGGTCAATGATAAGACTGACATACCAACACAGTTTCTCTTCAAAGTCTGCATACAAGTTAAAGACAATTTTGCATTTAAAGAAGTTACCGATGGTTATTAATTCACAGCCGGTGTCTTCTATTCCACTTTGAATTATTTGGCAGTTACCAGTACTGCTGTGGTCAAATACAAGAAGAGGCAGTTCCACCCATAATTAAGGGCTTGTGTCAAATAGAGAGCCAAGTGCTAAATGATGGTAATTTCCACGCGAGGATCTTCTATGAAAAGAAAAGGCATGGGGGCATTAACACCCTAGAAAAACTTCCATTGGGCAATTCCACTTGATAGGATAGTCATTAGTAGCCATTTAATATGTTATTTTTTCTGTCTCTGTGTATAGGATTGTAATGCCTCTCTGTCTGATAAGTTTATTAGTTCAAAAAGCTATAATAATGCTTGTCAGTGTGCTTGTGTGCCACTTCAAGACTTCAGAATCATGTATGACCTTAGTTTGCAAATGTTTGTCTTTGGTAGCTGAATAAAAGAGTATTGAGGCAAATTAAATACATTTAAAATTTGCATAGGATAAAGTACAGTTTTTTTTAACTTACGTTTTATGCAGCGATTGGTTCCTGGTGCCAAAGCCCAGCCTGAGCAGCACTGCTGACCTCCACAGACATTAGGCCTGGAAGGAAGACACAAAAGATACAAAAAAACAGGGTAAACTAAGACGATGACAGTACTGTTTCAAGCATTCATTAGTATCGAGGGACATAATCCATAGAGCAATAACAGTGATTGAGGAAGGCCTCAAACCTTTGCATGAAAAACTGATCTGATTGTGAAGGCTGTCATAGTTTCAGATAATTATGATGTGTCTGGCCTATTGATATGAACACTTAAGAGATTACACTATAATTGCATTTTATTTGATAAAAATTTCAGGGCAAGTCACGAAACTCTATCTGAATGTGGACCCACAAGTCCCTCTTTCTGTTATGCGAGAGTCCAGAGTGAAAACAAATACAGAGTTATCTGAGCCTTGAAGGGATTATGAGAGACACACGGGACATGAAAAGCACCCTGCATCTTCTATAAATCACGTAGCAAATGAGAGACAGTTTAAACAGTTATAACTGGATTCTTGTGCAGGCCAATTTTTTGCAGCGAGACAGATGAAAAGGCACCCGACTGCAAGAGCAACTTCAGGGCAGAAGTCAACGCACTGGCATGGATCTGTCCCCCATCATCTTTTCACAAGATATTAAAGTAAGTGGATGTCTGACTCATAGTGATTTGAGAAGATAACAGGAATTGACTCATTGACCTCAGTCGGATTGCACTCATAATATAATTAGATATTACTGAGGTGTCACAGGGATAACATGCAGTTGTTTGGGCCCTCTGGCAGGCTTAGCTTTGTCATGAATCAAACACATCAGGCCAGCCCATGCCAAAGACATCAGTCATCACATTCAAATTCCATCAAGGGATATATGTATGTAATGGAGAACTTTATACAACATAATTGGGATCATGCCCCAGGTTAAAATATAGATAACACCATGTTCACACCTAGTTATATTTTTATTTAAAACACGAACATGAGGTGGTGGAGTATAATTTCACCACTGAGCTATCTTTATCATTCAAACGTCTGACAGGTGCACTGAAAACAGAAGGGGAGTCATACTGAGTCAACATGAATGTAAAGGAGAGTTAAGTGAACCCAACGCTGCTAGGGCCTCTGGGTACACTACATGAGCAAGCTGAGTGGGAATTCCAAGAGGAAATGTGTCATGAAAACACGTTCTCTGACAAGCGGCGGATGATTCGTCTGAAGCTAATGATAGACTTCTATAAGGTAATGTTCCTGCAGAGTTATGTAATGCTACCTTTATGCTTCTTTAAAACTCAAAGAACCCCATTCATTGGGACTAACACTGGACTATGTTTTTTTGGCAATGTCAAGCAAGGCAATAAAGCATGTTGGATCTAATACTACAGGCAGCTATTTTCTTTATGCACTGCTTTAAATAGACAGCACCTCAATTAAACCATGCATGAGTGCAACTGTCTGGCTGACGGATACGATGAGAAATGTTGTTTTCAAGGTGTGATGGATCAGGGCATATTGATGGTGCACAATATAACACATTTATTCTGCGGGCAGTAAAATGCAGATACAAGTACTGGACAACATTAATGTCTATTGTTTCTCTTGGGTGTTATCATGGTTTAAGCTTAAGGCCAGTAGGTGCACATTATATGTATGCCTACAGATGGCGAACCAATTGGCTGAATCCTCCTATTGCTTGTTAAGTGTTTCCCATAAATTGACAATATATAAATAATCCATTTCCTAAAGTCAAGAGCCCTTTTTTATGACACAAAAAAGACATTTCATTTATATTTTAGTGTCTGCTACCCAAGGTGAGCCATTCAAATCACCCTCTGATTATTATGTAAACACTCTCCCCGCCAGCCTCCAGTGTGTATCATGCTTTGTCCCTATGGAACAAACAGGACTGGATGCAAGAGGGTTCATTTAACAAAAAGAAAAGGCCTTTAATATGGAAACAACCCATCGTCCTGTTTGGAGTTTAACAGAGACAAAAAAATAGGGATTTGCAGCATTGAGAGAGGGCCATCAGAGAAACAGGTGTTTCTGATCACTAAGCAAATTTGCAAATGTTCACCAGCCAAGGCACCAGTTAAACCACTAAAATACATGGCCATAGGCGAGAGCATGAAAACTGGGGCGCACACATTTAAGTCGTCTGCAGCCACTCTCCTACTAGGATTTAAATATACTGTAATGTGTAGTAATGGGAGGAAATGGTGATAATGCAGTGTTGCATTAGACTCAAAACTGTTCAAAGACCCATTCATAAACATTTGCTGTTCATTATATACCTCCACTATCAGCCCAGTAATCAGTACAGTGTTTAACCTCAGCTATTATTTCATGTCCTGCCCTGACCCTGATGACAAAATATATATAACATATACAGCTCTTTCACCTACCAATGCACTATATCCACACAGCTTTGATATTGAGCAACATTTTGTAGCCATTTTCTGCTGGTATTTATATTACATAATTACTTGGTTTTTCTTACAGGAAGGGAGATTTTGCTTAAGTGGGCCAGCACCACTTTACAGTAAACCACATGGACTGGAATACGTCACACACATTCCTTGAAAAGTAGGCTACTGATCATACAGTACAGTTAACTTGAATGGCTTGAACAGTTTGATAAAGCAAATTAAAACATTTTTATAGTAGACTGTAGTGCACTTGGCTGTCATTATTACCCAACAAGTCTCCTTGTGCTGGCAAAGCTGGGCTTGTTGCTCTGCCTGCGGTTCACTCTGATTCTGTGCTGCTGGCTGCCCGGGTGTCTTGCGGTGCGCAGCGCACCATTCAGCGGCGCAGAGACGAGGTCTTCCCGGGAGGCGCCTGCAGCATGATCTGGTTCTGCTTTGGATATGTGCCTGTCATCCCCATGGGATGCTGTGCCCCTGGGTAAGCGGACCAGAGTCCTAGACTGGCTGGTCCCAGGAGAAGTTTCTTCGGATGGTTTGGAGGAAGCACCGTCCTCTGGTCCCCTTGGCGAGTGACCCTGACTCCTCACCCGGGATTGCTGCTGGTTCCAGACCGTCCGGCCTGCCCCTGCACCCTCTTTCCTCCCACCTGTTGTGTCCTTGTGACAGTCACCAATTCGACCCAGTGCAACAGTCAAAACCATCAAAACAGCAAATCCCGCACGGTCCATTTTGATCATGTAAAGTTTCGAAAGGACCGCGTAAAAGGGCAGATCGCGTTACAGTTTTATGGAGAGTCACTAAAATATAAGCAAATATTCGATTAAGCTACACGAGTTCAGCAAGACGGCATCCTCTCCCCAGAATGAAAAAAGCCTGGATACCTCTTCATAATGCCCATGCAGGTAAGACTTTGCGCAGAATGTCTACAGGTTGTCAAATCAGCACTTAACTACAGTCCAAAGTTAGAAACTCTGAGCCTTTCACCTTCCAGCTCTGAAAAACTGTTGTTTTAAGCAAACATTATTCCATCTGTTTTAGTTTAACTTAAACAACAAAAAGAGGCGCAAAGAGAGCAGCGCTTTAGCTCCAGGGCTGCTGAAGCTGTACTCCTACTCCAAGTGAGAGAGTTTGAATCGTGCTCCCATGAATATCACCACCTCCTTGGATCTGAAGTCACCGGGAATTTTTGTAGGGATTGCATGCGCTTTGCAAGAAACTCCCCCTTGTCTGCTGTATTGTTGCTTCACTCACGGCACCGCTCGGTCCATATGCCCACACGCACTTTCTCTGCCAAGTTACATCATGTTACTGTGTGTCGTTTTCTGGAATTCCTTTGAACAAGACTATTGGAATTATCATGAATGCAGCTGCGTTATTCGTTACCTTCCATTTAAATTTGAATTGGCAGGCTACTACAATACTATAAAACTTCGGAAACCAGATGTTTTTCTTTAAGAATGTACAACACTGATTGCTGGATTATTTCAGTTAATGCAGTCTTTTTTATAATGATTTGAATTCAATAAGTGTAGATTAATTATGTTATCTTCTTACAGTGCCACAACAGAGTGTGAAGCACTTTGAGTTAAATTCACAATGCTGCAAGTAATCATACAGCATGTAAAGTGCATCCTGCCAATTTGCAGGTTTACAGACATGCTTTGATCCAGCAGTAAAAGGTAGAGGAGGCTCACAGTTCAAACTCAATCTAAAATCTTGGAAAACAGGTTATGTAACAGATCCCATTCATCTCCCCCTCTCATCCATGCTGCATCATCACTTTCCCTCTGACGTTCTGGAAACAACACATTTCTCTTCTCCCAAAAGATCTTAAACAACCAAAAGAGAGTTGGCTCCCTCCTCTCATTCAACCCACCAAGAAACACGTCTGTCTCTCTCATGAGTGGTTCCTGAGCACCATTACCACTCACAGGACTGCCATTCAAAACACACAGCAGCAGAGAGGAAGACTAGTAGTCTGCTCATTCATTCTCCTTTCCACAACAGCTGAGATATACAAACCTCTCAGAAAAGTTTTTTTTAACACTGAAACCTTAAAAAAGGTTACTGAATGAACACTTTGAACAGACAGAGGTTTCATCTTTTCCTGTCAGATCTCCAAGGAAACATCATGACTGTGTGAAGACTTGGGCTGAGCGCCAGAGCTGATTACAGCTCATCTTGCAACCCATGAGAAATCTAATTAGGGAAGGAGGCTGCATTTGTCTTGTGAACTGTCTCACTCCAATGTTGCCTTGCTGGTGTCGATGGCCCCACTGAAATGATCATGGGCAGTTGATCCCAGCATCCTAGAAGGTGACCAGAGCATGCACAGAAAAATCCATGTGCTTTTATCAGTAGCCTGTGTGAGTAAGCAGCTGGCTGCAGCTGTTGCTGTACTAGGCCTATAGCCTCAATTAGTGTCTTAATCTGTTTCTGTATCATATTATACGTGTTGAAAGTGTGTAGAGCAGTAGCTTTCAACCTTTTTTGGCAGATATGTACCTGCACATACAACTCGAGTAGGCCTACCCCTTCATCGACACCACCTGTCATGGTCCATTACTGGATGTTGTTTAACACTAAGTGGATATTGTGGCAATAATAGTTTCACACAATGTTGTCAATTTAGTCAAGTTTGCATTGCACTAGACTACTAGTGGCAGAAACTGAACATCTCAATTATTATTATTTTAACTATCTAACATTACACCAAGTTGTAAGTTAATTAAGTGCACCAAGCTAAAAATAATACATAACACTGACAGGTGTTTCTATTATTTTGTCCACCATTGACAATTTCTATCAATGAGGGTACGTTAATAGGAATGCCTCTCTGTGTAATGTAGCTAGCTATGTAATACAGTTCAACAGCATCACAAACTGCAGCCTCCAAAATGATCATACAGTTGAATAAACATTTCTCTAAAACAGTTTTATCTGAACATTAACGTTATAACCTTCAGGTGGAATGTATTGCAGGACTGCTGTATTGTAGTTTTAGTTAGGTATTTTAACCATTTACTTTTACTTTAACTGGGTAACGTTGCAACTGTTCTAGTCCACAATTTAATGTTAGCTATAATGTTTGTTTTTTTACCATTCATCCATTACTTTTACCTAGCTAACTACTTCATTAACATTACTTGTTACGTTAACGTTACCTGTGTGTGTGTGTGTGTGTGTGTGTGTGTGTGTGTGTTACCTGTGTGTGTGTGTGTGTGTGTGTGTGTGTGTGTGTGTGTGTGTGTGTGTGTGTGTGTGTGTGTGTGCTAGCTATTTCAATCCATTACCTTTAGCTAGCTGAGTGTTTATTATCTATTACCTAGCTAGCATTAGCTGATTATCTAGCTACCTAACGTTACCTTGAGCAAAGTTGACTATTTCATAAGTGTCTCTGTATTTTACAAGCAAACCTAGCTTTATTTCACCCATTTATCCAATTATGCTTAGCTATTTTAATTATCCATTACTGTTAGCTAAAGTGAACTCTATTGTTTAATACTTTAAGCAAACTATTTATTACGTTTACTAGCTGTTTGGACCTCTCTGCTCACTTGCTAATTAGTTTTCACCTACAGTCCATGGTTTTCACAGACTCAAACTATGGATGGTGTCACTACCCGATGTGAGTCGAGTGCAGATGTGAGTTGCGCATGCTCAGATTTAAACGGTTTACGGCATAACGTGTCATACCCATTGGCATATGTATGTCGAGTGCACATGTGAGTTGCGCATGCTCAGATTTAAACAGTTTACGGCATTTTGCTAACGTTAGCTCAAAACGCCATTCAAGTGACAGCCTTTGTTGTGTTTGATTGCTAACTTGTAGCCAGCAGTCATTTCAAAAACATTTTAACTATCTATGATTGTTTGATTGCTAACTTGTAGCCAGAAGTTAACAAACTTCGTTATGTAGGTCCTTTTTTATTGTATTGACATTAAGAAGTCTCTCATTAGCATCTTGTAGGCTACTTGTTGCAAAGTGACGCATGCGCATCTCACATCTGCACTCGACTCACATCGGGTAGTGACCATAGACAGTAAAAGAAATGGACCAACAGATCCCGTTGCTCTAGACGGAGACCAAAGAAGGATATTAGAAGCACTTTTCCGGTGAGGGCTGAGCGTTACTGCGCAGCCTCCAACTGAGCTTGAAGTTGTAGATGTGACGTGAGCAACCTGTCTGAAAATTGTAAGTCTTCTGGTAGCTGTGCCAAGAGAAATCTCAATCATCCCGAATCTTGCAGAGACAGAGAGCGTAGGTATATGTAAGGAGATAACATAGGTACAGGCTAATTATTGCTAACTAAAATGCTAGTTAACATTAGCAATTAAACTTAAACAGCTAATGTAAGTCGAAACTGCTATGACACAATCGTTAGCCTATTTTTACAAAAACGTCTGCTATGGAGCCATAACGTGAGATACAAGGTAATGGAGCCTTTTATACATTGTCATGTTTCTTTAGAAATAAACAGTGAACAAATAAAGTCTTTAAACACTTCAGATGTAAAGTTTCGCTGTCAAAGTGACGTCAAAATGAATGGCAGTCAATGGAATGCTAACGGCGGGTGAGTGCTTGTTAGCATCAAAATAGCGCCATAGGAGGTACGCATGGTGGAGAGAGGCTTACCCCCTTGGTAGTGACAGATGGTTTCGTCTGGCTCAACGGATATAGAATGCTGGGAAAACGGCATGTCTTCCCTTCCGCTAAACGGTCGCCTTCCAGGATGGTTTGTGAATGCTTTATAGAAATACCAACAAGCCAGAGCGTGTTTTCCCCTATCCGAATAGATAAGAGGTGTAGTAGGCAGACCATGCTCCAGCACTGCGGAGATAGGTCTGGCAATGGAGACTACAGCTGACTTAATACGCAGATACATAGAAATAATTTATTTCTATGCGCAGATATAATTTTAACTCAAATTGTAATTTATATTTTTCTTAATTAGTTGAGCTACTCAACAATCTTTCATGCACCCCTTATAGACTGTATGGTACCCCTGGCGACTGCTGAAGTACCCCCTGAGGCATTAGTACCCCTGGTTGGGAATCACTGAAGATCTGTGGAGCAGGATTTGTTTTATGAAAGTGGGCCTTAACGTGGCCCAATTTGATACAATTTGCAGCATCTGGAGGAACTCTAGAATAAATACCAGGAGGATGTCTCTGGCTATGACCGACGCTTCTACACAAAGAGTTCTTTGAAAACTCTGGCATTACAACCAAGCCACTCCTATCATCTTTCAAATGCAGAGCAGAAATATAACTACATTACTCTGCACAGTTTCATACAAAGCACAGAGTCATAGTAACAATAACAATATCCAAGTCTTGTAATCACACTGGTGCAAACAACTTGTATGTATGTGCATGTTTGATGAAGAAAACTCAAGGTGGATTTGTCTCCAGATTCTTTAAGTGATTTTAATTGCTCCATTTCCTCAATGGTTTTCGGTATATAACTGGCAGGCAAATGTTTTGAAGCTACTGAACACACATTTGATGGCGTCTAATGAATCCTATAAATGGGAACAAACTTGACACATTTACCTGTCAGCATGAACATCCCAGGAGAGACACATTTGCATCAATTCACTTGAAAGTGAATGCCTTGTCACTGTTGAGTGAAGGGTCAAAGTTCAAGTGTACCCATTAGAAAGCCAATCAGTATCATTACACCCAGAATGTAGGGCTCTCATTATATGAAAGTATCAACAGAGTATTGTGAGCCTCGCCTCCAGAATTTTAAGTGATCTATGTGAATCAGTCTCTGTGATGACTTTCAATAGAGAACCAACAATGAACGTCAATCTCTTTGTTAGCTACCTTTTGCCATTTTGTACCAAAGCCCGCAGCTCTCCTTCCTCTTTGCCCAGCAGCTAACATAATACTGACATTGTTCAGACTGGGCAGCAGTGAGGACCTGGGGGAAAACGTGGAAAAGGGAGGTTCATTTGGCAGAGAACCACTTTGTAAAAGCTGGAATTATGTGCTTTATTAATGTTTTTTTTTTTCATTGAACATGACAGCTTTTCCTTAGAAGAAATATTACAGGAGACCTCCATCGCGCTTCGTAGCAGATCGAACAGTGTACATAAAACAGGCCTTCAAGCAACAAGAGGAAACAGTTGAAGATAGAGCAGGATAAATGTAATGTGCTTAGTCCAAGGACTACAGGGTCTTTCCCAGCTTGTATGAATGAAGTGCTGTCAGCTGGGTAATAGAAGCAGGTCACATGGGTGTTATTTAAGACAGTCAGGCACTTCCACTTTGCCGTTCATGATATTCATACTTATTTTTTTATATGGGTGTTGCAAGTGCTGGCTTGAAAAAAACTGAGAACTGTATACGTGTGCTGCAAACCTGTACTGTACATGCAAGCCTTGCACGGCATTGTTTTACATTACTGTAGACAAAGGGAAAATATATTGACTCCATCTACGCTTTCAAATAGTGGAGCGATCCAGAAACATGTTAAAGTCAGACAGACTTTAGCACCATTGGCTGTGTTTCTGATGCATGTCATAGCACTGGCAATACATCCACCCTGCATTACTTCACGGCTGAATGATTGGCTCTTTCGTTAATGGGTGTGAGTTGTTAAGTTAACAAAGGCTTTAAGCTGCCTGGGATGTCAGTGCTAAAAGAAATCAGCAGGAAAACTGTAACAAAGATTAGATTACGTACTTCCGTTTTACAAATTGCCCTTTTGCCCCCCACCCCTGAAAAGCTTCACCAGAGGACAAGCAGTTTTTGCTTTTGTATAGAAATCATTATATATTATAGCACAGTCTGATATATAGATGGACTCCTAGCATATATATGGACTCTAGCAGTAGAATAACCAACTTGGTGCCAACTGCATCTTGGTGCTAAGTGCTAACTGCATCAAATGAAGTCAAGCCTCATGTCAGAGGTTATCCTGGAGAAACAAAAAAGACTAAATTCACTTATTGATGGCTACATTGTCTTGTTCCTGATGTTAAGGAATAGTCAGCCAGGGCTCAAAAGGACTGATCTATGTGTTTTCTGCTGATGTAATAAAATATGTAGTGGACAAGGGCAAGGCAACTTTAGTTATCCACTGGCACATGAACCCCCATGCAGCAGGTGCTCTGAATAGCACTGCTCCTGAATATTTGAGTGGACGTTGGTTCCTGAGATAGGAATTTAAAAAAGGACAGACCTAAGGCAAGATGCTGCCCTCCTGCTTCCATCTATGGGCTAGATATGCAACAAGTAAACCATCTCTGTTATTTGAAATGTGATCCAGGAAGCTGCATCACATTGTCTCCAAGAAATCTGATCATGACTGTCCATTTCTCTCCTTTAGTTAACTGAAAGTGAAATTAGTTGGTCCAAGGGAGTTGGTTTCTCATGGAAATACAGAAAGAGAAGTTTCCTGTGGATTTATTAGAATTTATGGTTCTAGTTTATCACATTAAAATAGGTTTATCGATGGCAGCCTTGGTGGGCTGTTGAAATACGCACTGGCTAATGTTTTCAACTCTGGTCAGTTAGAAAATATACTGCTCAGTTCTGTAAATGTTTTCTAAATCCACCACTTCAGCCTTGAATTTTGTGGTGTAGTCCTTCTGTCTCTTGAAGTTGGATTTAAAAGTGTCTCTCATGAACAATACACAGAATGATGTCACACTACTGCATGATAAATGCCACTGGAGGGAATTCAAAGGGTGGATCATGTTGGCAGCCAATTAGGTCAAATACGAACTTGCCATAAATTTTCAGAAAACATACATTCTCCACAGATGTGGGGCCCTTTCAGTCATTAGCCAGAGGTAACCTAAAACATTCAAAATATCATGAAATCAATCACAACATAAATCAGTACTGGCAGTAATGTCTAAATAAGTGTGTGATGGAGATTATGCCCTCTTTGACATGCATTCTTGTAAGTTCTGAGTATGTAGTTGTTATGTTTTCTTTGGCTCTTAGAAGAATTGACAAAAGAAAAAGCAGAGGGAGGGGTTAATGTGTGTGATAGATCATCTTGGCTTCTCACCCAGACCTTTCTTACTCCTTCTCCCCATTTTTCTCTCCCCTCCCTTACAATTTTCCTGGCCCCTCACCCTCGATTCAACGTGCCTCTCTAGCTGTTGGCCCGGGCCCCGTGAGCTCACCTCCTTCTGGTCCTCCTAGCTGTGACCTGGCCACAAGGCCTGCTGGACCGGCTCAGCTGCTATTTGTCCCGAAGGGGTAATAGATGGCTGCGTGCCATGCAGCGTCAGTCCCCGTTCACAGTGTCTCCACCAACCGACCATGGAAAATCAAGGTCAAGCATTTTCCACATTAGCAGCTTTACCAGGAGGATAGAAATGGATATCTGCTCCAATTACCCGACATCCCCCCACCCACCACAGGAGGAAAAAAAATGCTCCACACGCTTATCTCCCAAAAGTACTAACTGGTGGCTCTATTCAACACAGTTTCATAACAGTTAACATGAAGGATGCAGAGACAATATTAGGTGTGATATTTTAGAAATTGGGGCAAAGGTGAGACAGGCAGCTGTGAGTTCATGCCAACAGTGTGGAACCACACTACCAATGACTTTTCAGTAGTTAACCATTTAATCCGGTGTGTGCAATTTGCAGACATGCAACTGGTGCAGTAAAGAGTGAGAGGATTTACTGAAGCCTTTTACCGAGTTAAGATTGACTCTATTGCCTCTTTTTATATCTACATGTATTGAGTGTTATGCAGATCTTGTAAATGTGGTTTTATTTTTGAACCAGGGCCTGTAAAAATACTGTTCACACTTATACAGAAAGTACTATATTCTACTCACTTGACTGCTAAATGCCTCCAGAGGGTCACTCCTTGAAAACATTTTCAACCAAATAACTAACAACAAAACAGCCTATAATGTTGATCATATTGAAAGTAAAACATATATTTAAAATGCCCCAAACATTTGCATTGAAATGTTTATATTTGCAACACTGTCTGCTATAATTCACTCGCGGAAGTTTTGAATCTTCTTGCTTGGTTACACAAAATTATATGAGGGTTTCTAGAACAAACAGAAACTGTGATTGTCTAACACATCTGAACATTTTTTTTATTTCACCACTAAGCTGCCCACTCAACAGTCCGCCCGCACGCAGGATAAAGGAAAGATTTACCCAAATTGTCAGTTGTTTTGATATTAGACTGCAGCCTGTTCAGTAATACAGGTTAAGTTCTGTTTACCTTTGCTGCTGGGAATGGATGATGCATAAACCCCATTTGCTGGTTGACTCACTGATGACACGTGCCTTCCAGCCTCCGACACGACAGCACATCAATTTGGTATGGTGCTGTAGTTTAGGCCAAACTAATTGCTAGCTGTGTTTTCAAGTGGTGTTCCTCTCCCATATAGTGTTCAGCTTCATGTAATGTTCATGTTTGATGGCTGCTGGTTCTGCTGGACGGGCCTCATGCTTGGTTAGCTGTGAGCAGAGAATCATGTGCTCTCTTCAGCAACAGTTAGGTAAATGAAAAATCTTCTTCACTGCCCCCAATTAACAGTGAAGGTCGAGTGCCAGAAAGTTATGATGCGATTTAACCCCCCGCATGAGGTCAATTTGACCTGAATAGCTTCCTATTAAGCATGATAAATTTGTTATTTTTCAATCCATTAAACCTTTTCCCCATAGTCCATTTAGTCAGAACAAACCACTGGCCTGCCGTAATCTACGTTCTGTTGACCGTGAGCAAGCTTCAAGGAAAAATGGGATGACACAACAATTAGCCGAGATGACTTCAAAAGTGTTTTCTGCCACAGGCTTTCGCTAATTATCAGTCACCAGTGTTGGGTGGGGATCCCTCTAGCGCAAGGGTGAATAGGTTAACACCAACAGCAGCATATAACAAAGACCAAACTTCAGTCCAGCCGGTACGACGGCCATCAATGAAACCTTGTTATGACCATGGGATCCATGGGACAGGACTGAGGGGAAGAATAGACATGTGAGGCTCAGGGAGGAAGCCTCTCTGACTGCGCTGACCTGTCTGCAAGAGCCCTCTGGGCAGACAGATACCAAGGCCTCCAACAGATGGTTGGTGAAAAGTGGCCCATTCATCATGGCACTTTTGTGGAATCTCTTTGAACTGCTTTTTTTTATTTTTTTATTTTATGTCGAACTCGTCTTTGCCAGCACCACAACAGTTAAATTGAATGGAATGATTCTCGAGTCATAAATAGATAGATGGATAGAATATTCAGAATGGGATTTTCATGTCTGTTAAATAGGCCTTAGTTCCTGGATGTCTACTGTCACTGCCCAGCACATAAATCTCACCCCTGAGGGAGCTGTTGGGCTGGATGTGTTGTTGTGCAACACTCACTACAAGTCTACACCACACTCAGTTTTGTCCAGTGTTCACACAAACACACATAAATTGGCATGCCCACAACGGAGTGTGAAGTCATGGCATGGTTGTGGGGTTTCAGTGGAACTGCCTTTTCCTCCCAGTCTCCCATGGGCAGTGGTGTTTGAATCACCCAAGGCAAAAACAGAAAAACAGTCAACAAACAAAATACAGTCGCAGAGCCAATAAAACTGTTCTCGCCATCAGCTCGCAAAATATGCAATTTTTGCAAAAATAAAACACGGAGGAAGAAGAATTTGTTCTGTGGACTGTCTTTTGTTAACATTCCAGTTCACTGTAATGTAAAAGTGTTTATATGACTCTACCCCAGCCTGCCGGTACAGCTGAGTTTTATACTCGAGCTCTCCGTAGGGAGCAGGAAGAGAGGCCCCGTGTGTCCAGAGCCCCGTCTCCTGAGCAGCACTAAGCACTCAGCAGGCTTCAAGGGCGAATGTTCATTAGGGAGCCAAGGTTTAATAAGCCCGCAGACAGACATGCTGCTAAACAGCCTCAAGTGCCAGAAGAGGTGAGTTTACTTATCCTGCTGATCCTCGTGATTTCACATGGCATGATGAGCAACACA
Source organism: Sander lucioperca (assembly GCF_008315115.2). NCBI lineage: Eukaryota > Metazoa > Chordata > Actinopteri > Perciformes > Percidae > Sander > Sander lucioperca. The sequence continues at coordinate 13,919,187 of NC_050190.1, read as the reverse complement.
TCTACGTACATGACCCAATGGTCATCCAGTGCACATCATTTTCCATCAGGTCGGGGAGTGAAGTAGCCTCGGTGAAATGCACAGTTTGTGGAATTGGTGTTGGATAGATGCAATTGAATTGTCACTGGGTCAAGCAATGTATATTTCATTTCAACCTTATTTTATCCAGTGAAAAGTTAAACACGTGCAGTATATGCCCTTCACACTCACACAGCTGTTCACACCAGCTCAGTGCAACTACAGTGTGGGTTAGGGCTAAATGCCTTGCCCAAGGGCATCTAAAAAAGTAAAAGGTGTCACTTGCCCAAAGTTATTTTCTCAGCAACTAGATGATCATCTCTGCCATTGGGCTCTTATTTTTTCTCATGAGCTGTGACAAATTCTGGTCTGCTACTTAGGGAAAAGTAGCAAAATAATAATTAAAAAAATACTCCATTACAAGTAAAAGTAAAGCAGTTTTTTTTTTAATTATTAAAGTATATCAGCAAAATGTACGAAATTATCAAAAGTAAAAGCGCCAAGCAGAATGCCCATTATGGACATTCTGACATTCAATTAAGATAACCGGCTGCTAGCTGTAGCTTCATTTTAACAGACAGACATGAGAGTGGCATTATGTTTTCATCTAGCTCTTAGCAAGAAAGGCAATAAGCATATTTCCCAAAATGTTAAACTGTTCCTTTAATCTGCAAAGTAACTAGCAGCTATAGCTGTGAGATAAATGTAGTGGAGTATATTACTTCCACGACTGTTTCTCATATTCAAACCGAAATGCAACTGTCTATATATATATCTATCAGCCAACTACAAGAACATCTTTTTTATTTAAATTAAACTAACTCTACAATCCAAAAACAAGAACAGGGTTTCCACAGTGGCAGTTTTGGTTTGTTCAGTAATATAAAATGTAATGAAACATGAAAACACAAGAGCATATCAAGGTTGTACTTTATCACTCTGTCATTATGGAGTGATTTGAGTATGATAACTGATCCAGTGTTGTTTCTGTAATCTCAAAGTGCTCTCCAATGCAGAACAGGTATTCAGCCTTCATTCTTCATGGACAGTCTTGGCACAGTTCAGACACATGTTTATCTAAGGAAGAGGTAAATGACTAAAAGAATAAAAAACAGTATCACAGCTAGGTAAGAAAATACATGATGACCGACATGACAATTATCAAGAGCTGAAACGATAACGTTATAAAATTGTCCTTCAACTGTTTCTACTTAACTGCATAGGCCCTTTGATAAGATAACCCAGAGGAATAAATCACAGGGCTTGTAAAATAAGACTTGCATGACAGACCTGAATATAAGTTCTGCATGGGATGTTTAGATAGATTTCAGAGCAAATGTTTAAAAATGTGCACATTTTGTTCTGTACCAGGTTTTGTGTTTGGAAATTGTCTAAAGCTGCAGGATATTTCATAATGGGCAAATGGAGAATGGAATGGAAGGGGGTAGTTGATGCTCATAAACATCCCAGTCTCTGTTTGTTGTTTGTAGATTGATTCTGAATATTTTAAGCCTCCCTTTGAAAATAAGCAGATTCTGTGGCATTCAAACAAAACAACAAAGACAGATGCAGTCGGTGATATTATCCACAAAAAAGGCCTGGCCAATATTAGAGGCTGTGATGGTCGAATTCCTGTTGGTCTTACTACTGTTTCCCACCACCTTATTGTTTTCATCTCACCAGTTGATAGTGTGTGATGAGAAGTTTGGTAATCATTGGCTGTGATTGCTTGCAGAGGGCTCAACCATCTGTCCGCCATTTAGCATAAAGAATGATTCCATGTTTGCAGCAAGGAGTCGGATCTACTTATTAGATCACTGCGTCGCCCCTCATGATGATGATGGATAGTGTTGTGTCGGGTCATTCTTTTATTGGGGAATTGATCAAAAAATCTACTCAGTGTGTGCCTGAGGCCAAGCCACATCTGGAGGAAACCTGGAGGCTGTAAATCACAAATTTAAACAGAAAATAGCTCAATCTCTTTGTCGCAAACACCCAGGAACTACTTTTGTTGCATAACAGCCTTTGTTATGTCATTTTCATACTTAGCAAAAGACAGAAAATGGAAGGTTTTCATATTCATGTGGTAATAAAAACAGGGTGTCTGTGAATTTTGACTGGAAACTTAAGTGTTACATAATGTATTTACTTGGAAGTTTATTTCCATGCAAAACCTCCTTGGAGAGGTCCTTCTGGGCATATTCTTAGCTGATGTAATGTTTACTTTGCCACAAAAATCTTGCTGTTGCATTCTCTAATGACTGCAACAAGATCACAGATTAATTCAGTGGATGGAAACTATCTCAACCGCAATTCATGGACAATGCTGGGTATCTGACGGAATTTGTAGTTCTTGTGGAGCAGTTGGCCTGTTATGCAAAGGGATTCAGCCTTTAAAATGATGACAGCGGTCTGGAATGGACGACTTCAAAAAGTTATGGGATTCCATCAGATCCATGAAGTATGTTGGCTGATTAGCAGGAGCGATGCTGGGAAAGAAACAAAGAGTGGTGGAAGGGGGGGTTGTTCAACATCTTAACAGCCAATCTGATTGATTATGATGACAGTGTGATGGCAGAGGACACAATGGATACCAAGGGTTGCTGTGTGTGTTCACAGGGTTTCACAGCCTGGGCAGTGTCACTGGTGGGCCTTCTTTCCTGTTCTCCAGGTTTGTCCAAATGAAGCAAAGAAATCAGAGGAATGTCAGCATGTCTCTCCTCTGTCTATCAGCCCAGAGCAGGAATATGTATTTTCTTTGACTGACCTCATGCAGACATTTCAAGCCCTTTCTCCTTTTGGATCTCAATCGTAGTCTGTTGCATTCTGTTCTGTTTTACTTTGATGTGTCTGCTGAAAACTGTAAAGCATAAATGCACTCTTTCTTTTGTGGGTGCCACATGACTCTTATCTTTGGGTAATTGCTCACAAAGACCCCCATTTCTTTAAAATTACTCAAAGAGAATGAGTCATATCTCACATAATGTAAACAAATGTGTGAAGTCATGTGTTCCGAAATTAAGATGAAGCAAAAGGTCTTTAAAGTCACATGCCTTAAAGTGTAGTTAAAAATATATCCTTTCTCCCTGATCTTCTTGGAGTAGCAGTGTGATGACCCTTGATGGGGGGTTCCTCTATGGAGCCTTGTTTCAACCAGTCACCATAAAAAGAAAAATATACAGGCAGATCCTCTCATAGCTCACACCCAGAGCAAAGCAAACACTGCCATGTCCGTGGCCTCTCTCATGTCCTCACTTGTCTCGGGGCCTTTAACATCCTCCCCTGAGTGTCCTGGATGGTATCCTCATCATCCCGTTGGGTGGCTGACACCCTTTAAACAGGAAGGGATTCCTGCCATGACCCACAATGCTAACACAGAAAGCAGAGGGGAGCCATGAGTTACATCATGTCCTCTTCAGGCTGTCTTGCACCTGGAACCTGATAACTTTATGAGAAAGGGGACCTGCAGGAGAAACGATTTGTGAAAAATATGTTGTGTAGCTTGTTCGTCATGATTACATTCACTGAGTGCCATTACATGCAGCAATGACAGTCCAGAGGAGTCATGTGAATCTGTTATTCATGAGAACATAGCTGAAATGAAATCAGGCTGAAAACATGCTGTCTCTTTTTCAAAAGGTTTAGGCGGCAGCCTGCCATTATCTAAACTGAGAGATGAGCACGTTTTGGAATCATTGGCCGATAGGATGCGGTCAATCTGTCAGTCAGTCCGAACAGAGCCTCACCCTGTTCCCTCTCTCACCGGGGTGGTCCCTACTGTGCCGACCATCTCTATTCGGGATGACTTGGCAGAGATCACCGCAATGGACAGGAACATGCTTCCCCTCAGTCAGCAGTTTCCAGCAGGTGTGCTGTACCTCTCTTTTCTCTCATTCACACCTCTAACTCACTGGTTCCTGGCAGTTCCCCCACTTGAGTAAATTTAACAGTATGTAGGCTAGTGTGGCGTGTGGTGCCAGCCTAGACTCACACACACCAGCATCTCTGAGCCAAGCTAAACGTACGCAAATGCAGAAAAACCTAGTAACATCCTGTCTTTGAAGCTGCTGTTAAACTGTTTTTTCTCTCAACAGATTGGACTTCACAGCACAGTGAAGGCTGAGGTGATATGTGGCTCTGCACTGTAAATACACTGTTAGCTGGCCATTGCTGATTTGTACACAAAAGGAGATGGCAAATGTGCTGGCCAGATGTGGCTACTATTGTTGTAGTTTCACGGCTGTGGTCAATGAAACTCATTTAAAACCTCATCCTCTAACTGGAGAAAGTATGAACGAATGAATTCCCCTCTGAGTTTAAAAGTTCTGTGATTACTTTTAGCGCAAAAGATGACTAAAAGCTGTAGAACTTCCACATTGTTGTGACGTGGCACAAACCACAGACCAAACACAATGGTTTATTCACAAATACTGAGCCTTAGGTATTGTGGTGTGGTGCACTGGGATACTCCAGGTGGAGCTACTTTATTGGGTTCAGGCACAACAGGACGGTAACTTATGCTCTTTTAATAATAATAATAATAATAATAATAAATTACATTTATATAGCACTTTATCATAGACAATCAAAGCGCTTGGGGGGGTGGGCGACTACTCTATACCACCACCAATGTGTAGCGCCCACCTGGGTGATGCACGGCAGTCTTACGGCACCAGACGCTCACCACACATCAGCTTGGTAGAGGGAGGGGAACATGTTTTTAGTGGTGGGGGAAACCAAAGCACCCGGAGAAAACCTCATGCAGACACGGGGAGAACATGCAAACTCCACACAGAAAGGCCCTGGACGACCAGGGTTCGAAAACGGTACTTTCTTGCTGTGAGGCCACAGTGCTAACTTTTAAATGTAAATCTAGTACAAACACAAAGTATTTTTCACTCTCTTTGAATCTTTACACATTTAAGATTACTTGAGGCTGGACAGTGCCACAAACACAGCATCCTGCCTCTCAGCCCATGTAGATGTATGGCCAAATGTGACCACTCTGTTGATCAGGATTTGCTTGGAGACAGAGCCTGACCTGTTGAAGACTTACAGTGCCCAGGATCAACCCAGTGGCCTGGAGCGCTTTACTGGCTTGCAGTGGCTGTGGTTGGAAAGAAGGCCAATGCCAGGCTATTTACTGGCCAGTGCCAACCAGGCTTTGGCACATATTAAGACTTTCAGGGTGGCAAGCATCCCATCGAGTCTTGCTTATTTTTCAATTCATATAACTGTGGGAGTCAAGATTAATGACAGTGACTTTGGTGCTGCTCTTGAGACCCTAAGACATAGCTATGCAGCTTTCCATCACATCAGAAGAACATGTTGTAAACCACGCTATTCTTCTCCATGGTTCAGGAACTGTATGAAGCATTTTACATGCATGTACAGTTAAAGGGACAATTTGACATGGTGAAGTTTATGAGGAGACAGGCAGACGTACAGCCAGGCTAGCAGCTCTGTGAAGCTGTACTTAAGCGCAGCGGTGCTTTGAGCTAAATGAGATGGGAGGCCAATGGGATTGTCATTGCAGGTATTTGGTCATAAACCAGTGTTGGACAAATTAAAATGATGACGTGTTGATGGCTAGATAGGCAAACGTTAAGGGACATTAATGTCTTTAACAAATTTCATGGCAATCAATCCAATAGTTGCTGACACATTTCCCAGAAAAACTTATAGTGGGGCTACAGGAAAAGTCAAGGAATCACCAAAGAGATTAAACTTCATCCTCTGGGAAGAATTAATGTCTGTACAAAAGGTGGTGCCAGTCCATCTGATTGATGTTGATATATTTCAGAGGATAAGTGAAAACCTTGACCTGCTGGTAGTGCTACAGAAAAGGTCAGGGGATCATCAAAGTCAGTAAGATTTATCCTCTGGGGACCATGTACAAAATGTCATAGTAATCTATGAAATAGTTATATAGAGATATTTTAGTCTGAAAGAAAATGGTTGACCAAACAGATTTGACATTGCCATGCCGCTTGCATGGCTAAATACATTTAGTTGAATCTCACGTCACAGCCTTTTCATACCTGCTATAGTGACAACCATACTGACGAAGGGCGGAGTGGCACGGAGGTGTTTGTCAAACAGCGGGACAGTCTACATTAGAGGACCTGTCTTTACAAAGGAAATATAAGGACTGAAATGTTTCCCGACACACCAAATATATAACAGCTGCACTTCCCAGAAGGACAACTAACCCCATGAATCAATAGCCTCTCTCCAACATCATATAAAACATGGACAGCCATCATCTAGGGGACACTTAATCTCCATGCTTGCAGTTTTTCAAGACCGCTTGTGGCTGTAAGCTTCTGCTAGTCTCTGACCTCAGCTGTACGCATGGATATTTATATCATTTTCAAAAGAAAAACATGTGTTGGCAGTCCTGTTCCTGATAGAGGAATGTATTTTAATGAGGCATTTTCATCCATGTGTGGCTGCTTGTACATGTTGTTCAGTGTGGACTCGCAGCATCCTGGCTCGGGTGTTGAGAGCCAGGTGTCAGCAATTAAATCACAGACAGGATTGATAGGAGCAACAGAGAATCTGTGAAATATCAAGACATGGGAGGGGGGGGGTTCTCTTTAATCAGCAGCAGTATCTCATCCATACATTCCTTTGCTGCACTTAGTTGCCAGACCATTGTCATCACTGTGATGCACATTTCTCAAAGCCGTTTTCCCTATGATCTTCAACAATGTCGACTGCAGAAACACACAGTCACCAGTCATTAAGGGAGCCAGTTAAGACCCTGATAGGGCAACAGCAGAAGACACGGCTGAGGCAGAAATCGCCCCAAAAACCAAATAGTCAGTTAAGTTATTTCAGTAAAAAGAGCAAGAGAACTTCTCTTTAGTACTCAGAGCAGAGCATGCACGCAAACGGAGACCTGATGTTTGCCAGTGTTTGGACTGAGGCCTAAAGGACCTTTCGCATGTAACAAGAAGTCAGAACACTACACAGTGAAGGGTGAACTTCAGTCCAGGCCTGCTGCTGGAGCGATGCTCTCCTGTCCTTCAACAGCCCTGATTAAGATTGGCCTAAATCGGCCCAATCATCACAGATGATGAATACCTGCAGCCAATCCAGTTGGCAGTTAATCAGTGGTGTCCAATCAGGTAATGAGGACCTGCATGTTGGAATGGGAAGCAGACAACCCCATGGCTGTTTAGCAGGAAGGAGGGAGAGCGGTCAAGATCTAAAGATTCAATCAATTTGTGTTTTCTGCCCTGTCTGAGTGATCTTTGATCAGAGAAGCTGATGGATCTCCTCAGAGGCAGGGTGTCTGACTCAGAGATGGGAAATGAGGCACTGTATTTTCGATCATGTAAATTCTTTGGTTGAGCAGAACCACCCATAAATTGGCTCCTCCAGGAACTTGGCAACCCTGAACCCCAAAACTGAGCAGCAGTCAGGTCTGGAGAGGTTTATGGAATAGTACATGGAAAATTTGTCAGAGAAACATGTTTTCCCTGGGAATTAGTATCATCAGATGAATTTACAAAAATGCACAGTATTGTTGTTGTGCAATCTCCTGAAGGTTCTCTGGAGAAGGATAAGCGTTCCAACATGGCACATTACTCTTAGTGAGCGCCAGAGGATGACTTTCTGAATTGTGGTCCCTCTTTAGCAAGCATTCCTGGGGGAAATTTGAGAGAGACCATTATGCAAATCCACAGGTGCATGCCAAGACCAAATAACTGGACTCCTGCCTCCAAGTACTTCAAGATGCCTTTTAGCCTGCTCCTGATAGTGTTCGGACCACAGTGTGAGGAGACATGAGATGTAGCATGGAGGGCCATGGGGCCTGCATGTCCACAGCCTTCAAGCAAAGCAATTAAAAAAAAAGTCCATTATCAAACTTGGTATGACTCAGGGAGAAAACATTCAGTCAATACAAGAGTGTATGCCTATCACATCTTGTGCCCGATACGGCTGTCAGTTATGCCACCATCTCCATATGCTGAAACGAAAGGGAGCACATGTTTTTGAGTTAGGCATTATCACATTTCATACACAGCAGAACTCTCAAAAGATTGATTCCATTAAGTTGGCGTGAAACCAGCAGGTTTGAATGAACTTTGTTTATTTTCATACGTTCGTGAGGTATGTATTGTATGTATGTGGGGAAATGGAGGGGATACTCTCAGTGTTGAAGACTGGAAGTGTGGAGGGCCAGCTGAAGACAGGAAAGCGCTTCATCATTTACTGCTGCTAAGCTGTCCCGAGGGATGACAGCAGAAGAAGCATGTATCCTCTGTTAATGTCACATGTAGAGCCACTGCCCCCTTGTGTCTGACATATGCACTCTGCTGCTGGCCAAGGAAGTGGTACCTTCAAATACAAATATATACAAATGAGTTTAGCTGACGTCTTTATATGTATTCATATGGTTATAAAATAGATTTTTAAAAATGCAAGCCCTCCTTTAAAGATTCTGTGACAAGCATTAAGAAAATAGTGCTACCAGTGATGAGTCATTATAAGCCATACATCTTCTGTTCTTAACGTCGAGTAAAAGCAAAAACATTGTGAACCTTATTTTCAGTACGTTGAGATGTTTCAAAGTATTTGTTTTTCAGAACCCAGTTTTGGAACCCCTGGTTTGCATGTTCAGCACCACAAGCCATATCCAAGAGCAAATCCAGGTTTGAAAGTGTAAAAAGGGTTTCAAATACCACTGCTTAGCACAATACAAATAGGATGCACAAAAGTGACATAAGGTGATAAGAATTTAGTCCATCAGTTTTATTCCCATAAACAAAAGGAACTGCAGTGAGGAGAATCTCAAACACTCGTCAGCAGATGCTTGCCATTAAAAAAAGAAAAAAAGTATCCCAGTTTTAAAGTCAAATATCTTTCACAATATCTACATTGCTAAAAGTTGCGCTCAGGCCATCTAACCCAGAAACAATCCAAATATAAAACAGAGTAGTAGATGCTCATGAAAGCAAAACATTAAACAAGATCATAAAACTACAGGACAGACCTCCTTCATATTTATTTATAATGGTCATATCTAATGAAAACTAACACATGTAAACTACTTCTACTTCTTGTAAATATGATATCAGCCATTGGTACTGGTGCTGAAAACACACCCTTAATTAAACATTTCCATAAGCACTTCTTCACTGTTCTCAGTACGTCAGGTCAACATTGCACAACCCAAACAAACACAAATCCATAAACCTTCTTATAAACCTTTTAACACTGTAAAAGGTCAGCTAAAGCACAAGCAAATGCTCATCAAAACTCAAACGGACACTATGTTAGCTTTGGTCAGCCAACACAGTTAATCCCTACCTACCCCTAAAATGTGCCCTTCAACAACAATAATGAAGTTAAATCTCTAGTGATTTTACCGCCAACTGTGAGGATAACGTGAAAAGCGAAACTGGACCCAGAGTGCTCTGTGGGGAACGTGAACATATTCAAATCAAAACACCATTGAGAAGAATCATCCATTAATGTTTTCTTTTTGCTTCGGAGTCTAAACATGAATTGTCTTAAATGCTTTACAAACACTCTGACTGGCAGCACACACTTACAAAATGGCTACTAAACATGTTAACTGGAACAGCAAATTAATTGCTACAAAATTAGGAACAGGAAAAAAAAGGGGGAACAACTCTGTTGGCTCAGGATATTGACAATACTAATTAAGGATTAAAAATAGATAGATTTACAAAAAAACAAAATATAATGCTTCAGTTTACTGACCAGTGGAATCATATGGCTAGAGGTTACAGGACTGGAAGGAGGCAGCTATGAACAAACTGGATGTGTATGCCTTACCATATGTGTGCTTGAGCACATATGCACCGTTGTCAGAGGATGAATAGGTGGCATAGGAGATTCTGAGGTAAACCCATAAAAGGCTGTGAATGAAAAAGCATAAAAGGATACAGCATATATAACAAAATGTTTGTTATATATATCCTCTCCCCAACATCCAGTCACCCTGGCATGTACTAGTAGAAATGCCATAATATACCTACTGTATTACTTACTACTGTCGACTATGCTTCTCTCACCTACGCACCTCTCTGGATACAATCAGAGGCAAAGGGCATAAATAAGGCAGGTTATAAAACATAACAAAAACATTTACCACTCCAGACAAACATATTTTCATCAGTATGGGTCAACACAAATATTTGTTTCAAGAAACAATACGTTAAAAACATTCATAAACAACAGAAATTACTTGGCTTCTTTTAAAACCCATTCATTTTGGAGATGAAAAAAAAAAAAGCTTATAGAAAATATGCAAACTCTCAACCCATCAAGTGCAACAATAAAGAAATCCCTTCTCCTTAAACGTCAATCCAAAAAGGTAATGAGATGAAAACCTATGTATACACACTTGTATGTACAATTATTTGAATAAAAGAGTGATATTATATATTTACAAACACATATCAGTCCCTGATCAATTAAGGCCAAAGTGCACATCACTTGTAGGCCGCTGTTGCACTTAAGTGTTCCTCAGTTTGCAAAATGCAAAAGAAGCAGTTATAAAGTAATACTCCAGGCCTTTGCTCTAGAATCATTTGTCTTTCAAACATATAAAACTAAGCAAACTTTAGCATTAAGAAATACAACTAGACCAATCCTCACCTTTTTCAGCAGTTCCTGGTTTCCTTTTTTTTTTTTTTTTTTTTTTTTTTTACAAAAGCGAGGTATTTTATATACATATACAGTAGATCTAGAGTTCAAATTATTGAGTTCCAGTTTCAGGACAGCCTTCTGGGACTTCCTGGAATGCCCTCTCATCCAGAGTGTATTTGTAGGGAGTCTGGGGGGTTCTCTCCCAAGAAGCCCACTGTTAAATGCAGATGAATGCAGGAAACCGGTGCATTGGAGTGGGCAGTGGTGGTCTCCTCTTGTACAAGTGGAACCACAGTGCCAGTGATGGGAGAGTCAGAGCATACCGAAGCCTTCACTGCCCTCACTGATGGCCAGCTTCAACATCTTGTGCAGCTCCTCATAGGAGTCGTAAGTAGGGAGGCACAGCTGGTTAAAACTAGACAGACAAAACAATTTTTTAGATCCTGAAAAGGTATTTATATAACATTTAAACAATGTAATAGCAGTGTAATCGAAACGTGCGGATCTAATCATTAAACATTTCTTATTGTTAACAAATCCAATGAAAAAGACCAAAACCAACAATTACTTTATCGTAAGTATTTCCTAACATGATATAGCGTATTCCTCTTTGCCATAGAGATCCATTGTTGTCCAAGAACTATTAAAAACACATCAATGAGCCATACTGTTGCACTGGGTGACATGTTCCGTTGTTAACATAAACACAGCAAATGTAGTTTATTTTGATTTAATCCCACATTAGTCTCGCATAGCCAGACCTATCTCCACACTTCGTTTTAGCGCTGTGCCAGCGCTGGAAAAAGGTCTGCTTGAATCCAGCAGTATTCCGCACTAAGGGAAAAATGGCTAATTCCCCGCTAAAGAAAACTCCACATAAAACATAAAAAGATGTATGTCGACAGTGTTACAACTTTTGTTCTACAAAAAGACAAATATAATTTGATCAACGGTGCCCTAGAGTTGAAGCCTGCCTATACTTTAGCCCTGGAGGAGCTCACTGAACTTAACTTGTAGGTTGCCAGCTCAAAGTTTTTTTTTTTTTTTTTGAAGATTATTTTTTTGGGGCTTTTCCCTTTATTGTATAGTGACAGTAGATAGACATGAAAGGGGGAGAGAGATGGGGGACGACATGCAGCAAAGGGCCGCAGGTCGGCTTCGAACCCAGGCCGCTGCAGAACTCAGCCAACATGGGGCAAACGCTCTTACTGGGTGAGCTAGAGGCCACCCCAGCTCGAAGGTTGTTGTTGTTTCACGTACCGACGGGGATTTTGAAAACGGTAACATTTAGATAGTGGAAGGGGAGGAAAATTCTGTCTGAAATAGGCAGTCAATGGGAGGCTTATACGCACAGTCTACATCCTGTGAGTCAGAGAAATCCCAAATAGACCATCCTGCTGCCGTAAATGCTTACTAGAGCAGCACGTGTATTAATCCACCACTGAAAATAGACCCCAAGAAATGCACTATTAACTCCTTTTTGAGTAACGTTTACTAAAAACAACAGCGGCCAGTTGATTTAGGAAATGAATAAGCCTTTTTTAAGGAGAGGGAAGACATGTCTACAGCCATGCTCTGTGAGGCTGCACTTAGGCACAGTGATGCTTTAATCTAAATGCTAACATCAGAATGCTAACCAGTTCATAATGACAATGTTAGCTTGCTGATGTGTATCAGGTATAATAGCGTGTTCACAATCTTAATTAAGTGTATGCTAATATTAGTATTGTTTTGCCAATCGATTGAGTGAGAGACACAATAAAAGTCTCTGGCCGGACTCGAACTGGGGCAAATATAATAATAAGTCAGTAATTACCCAAATCAGTATGATTTATCCTCTATGTTTGTAGACACTTTCATGGCAAGTCATCAAATAGTTGTTCAGATATTTCAGTCTGGACCAAAGTAATGGAGCGAGCAAACGCTTAACAGACCGGTATTGCCATCCCTAAAGCCTCAAGCCTTTAAGTAAATCTGCCCGTGTTTTCGAACTCACCACGTGTGTGCAGTGGGCAAGGTGCTGTGTGTGGGCGCAGCAATTATCTGGAAGGAGGGGCAAAGGGTGTTGAATCCTCCAGGGGGGAGCTGAGAGGAGCCGGTGGTGAACTGCAGCAGACGAGCCAACTCCTCCTGGGTGAAGCTGGACACCACGGCCCAGAACCACTTCATCACCTGTGGTAACAGAAAAATCAACAGGCTCAGATATTTTGATCAGTGGCCTGCGGTTGAAAGAAAACGTAGACAGAGAATTTCCATGACATACTTTCTCTCTGAAGTGCCACGACCCTCCGACAATCACAGCATGGGCCTTGAAGTCCTGCACGTTTATATCACCTGTGCCGCACATCAAAAGCTGAAGAGAGTCAAAGGAAAACAAATTATAATTACCCAGCAGTGTTTTCAAGATCAACAGGATTTTATTGTAAACACCACACATACCTCCAACTCATTCTCATCAAATATGGCTAGCAGGTTTTCTGGAACCAGTTCGTTCAAACCTGCAATTGATCAGGAAATTACACTAATTACGTGCACATTACCGGAGATCTCAAATGAGAGGAATTGGCAAAGGAAATGGCAGACTGCAGCTGTGCTAGTTTCCTCACCTTTCAGGAAGTGTTCCACCTCCTCTCTCACCTGGCTAGCCAGTCTGTACTGGGCCAGCAGGTTGAGATAATGCATCTTGTTTTCATTGTTAACAGCGATTTGAGAACCCCCTGATATCAGCTCCACCACCTGCAAGAGAACATGTGACAGGATATAAATGTCAGACAAAATACATAAAAGACAGAACAGTGTAAGACATTAAACAGTTCAGAAATACTGTGTGGGTCTCGAAGAAATTCCCAGTAAAGGCGAGATGGCAGAGACAGGATTAGAATATGTAAGTTTAGAAACTTTGTTGACTGGTAAAATCCATTTATACAGGTCTAACACTTGTGTGTTTGGCTTACACAAACTTGTCAGCATTAGTATAAATAGGCAATTAATCTAAAAGTTAAAAAAACAGTTTGGAGCAACATACATATCTAATTAAAAAGAAGTAAGTTGAACAGACTACAGAGAGTTACAGTTATTGTGTGGTGTTTTATAACTGGCTATGGATGCCAAACTTCACTCATCCACCTTTATATAAACTCACCACTCCCCCTCTTTAAAGAAAAGTGCTTGCCAAATGAGCAATATGGTTTGTTTTGTTTGGTTTATTGCTTCTATCTTCTGTGAAATTACATCAGGGATAAAGGGGGAAGTTCCTTTTCAAAGTGTTGCCTCACCTTCTCCAGCTGTCCTGACTTGCTGTACTTCTCCTCGGCAAACACCAAGTCCATTTCACTCACGTCATTGTTTAGGATGAAGCAGACTTTAGTTTTGTAGAACTCCTGGTCATCCGTCTCAAAGTACTGCGCGTGGAAAATAAAACGAAAACACGGAGAAATGACGTTTATTTAAATAAACATGGCATTTCATCTTTTCTGTGGATGGATAAAAAGATGATTGGGTCAGCTTGAGTTCTCTTAAGCTTTGAAATCTTAGGAAGTTGGATAAACAGCAAAACACGCAGGCTTGTTCTCCATGAAATACAGTAAATGGCGCCAAGAAACACATCAGGTTTCTTGGCTTTGTAAGGAATGTTAAAGTGATGAGACAGACCAACTGACACCAGAGGGTAAACAATGAAAACATGACCTTCCAACGTCCGAGGAAAACTTATTTTCTGTGGGAATGCACTGTGTTCCATACCTTGTAGTTCATCCGGAGGCCAATGATTTGCGCCAAGAAGGACCGTGTAAAGCGAGCTCGGACCAGCTGTTTGTAGGCCCCACCCAGGGCAGACTCATACAGACACTTCCCTACGACGCGACCTGCAAACTCATACATCTTAAGACGCAGTTGGGGTTGCCGGTCAGCGTTTGGGTGCACCTGGAAAATGAAAATGAATGTGCTCTTATTTTTCTAAAATATATGTAGTTTAGGAGGACGCTAAGCATCTGTACGTGGTTTTGAACGTGGAAGTGGTTAGAAGGACTAACTTACCAGGCCCTGGTTGTTGTCACTGAAGCGGGTGAACAGCTGGTTGGAGGTGTCAAAGAGGGTCTTACACACCAGCTCAAACCACTCCCTGCGAGGCCCTCCCCAGTCCAGAGCTATAGAGAAATGTCAAAGTGCTAAGTTTTTAGCAGTGTGGCCACCTTAATGAATTACTGTGTCAGTAACTTTCATTCTAATCTCATTGGCCTTTTTGGTTTAATCGTGGTTTCTACAGATTTCACCAAATCAAATTTAAGACTTTTAAGACCATTATGAATACAAATGTAAGACCTACACTACCGGTCAAAAGTTTGGGGTCACTTAGAAATGTCCATTCCACTCCATTCCAGACAGAATACTAGCTGAGATCAGTTGCATTGTTTTTTTAATCAGGGCAGCAGTTTTCAGATTACATTATGTGCTTACATAACTGCAAAAGGATTCTCGACTGTTGTAGACAGAAGTGGCTGAAGAAACGCTTGAAATTCCATGCTTTTTGTTCTAAACGTCATACCCAAATTAAAAGTGGTACAGCTCCCATATACTTTGACACTCTGGGTGTGCCTGATATCATTGGAAAGGTAACACTCAAGTTTTTGTTACAAGTGTCAGGGTGATTCTAGGCCTTACTGACACAGAGTTACAGAGGCTAGAATGGAGGTTTTTTATTTCCGTCCAAGTCATACATCTGTAAAATGATTAGAATACACTGCTGTAAGGTGACAGACAACACAGGGCATTAGCCACAAAAAATGAAGCCAAAAGACTCAAAAATGGATTTTATATGATTTTGTTTCTACAGATATGTCTGTGCGTTTTTTTTATTTCCATTTGAAAAGTGCAAAGAAAAAAACCAAAAAACTTGAGTGTTACCTTTCCAATGATATCAGGCACACCCCTGAGTGTCAAAGTATATGGGAGCTGTACCACTTTTAATTTGGGTATGACGTTTAGACCAAAATGCATGGATTTCAAGCGTTTCTTCAGGGTTAGGGTTATGACCGGTAGTGTATATCACAACATAAAAAATAAAAAAAAAATCAGTACTCAGAGTCTGGAAACTTCGCCTGAAACAATTCCCCGATTTCCTCACTGGCATTATAGAACTGGTGTCTAGATTGGCTGCAATATAAATTGCATGTTGGTCTCATTTGTAGTTGTAATACAGCGAATTATATTTGGACTAGCGACAGAAAGAACTACAACACCACAGAATAATAATTTTTTTAAAGCGCTGCGAGAGCATTTCAATGAACATTAGTGGTAGCGTTACATTGACGTCGGAAAATTAAGACCGGTTTAAAATTATTTAAGACCTAGAACACAATACTTTAGCAAATTTAAGACTTTTTAAGGCCTAAAATTTTCATTTAGAAATGTTACCCGTGGAAACCCTGTTTCTGTGCTTGCTGCGACAGCAAAAATGTTCAATTCTGAATTAGAACTCAAGCTAACACACATATGTTTTGTTTACCTTCCTCATCCTGAAACACAACCTCAAAGTTCTTACTCCAGTCTGACACAGAGAAGTTCCTGGTAGCCTTCAGGGACTGAGCAACAGCAAGAGGGACAGACAGATGAGAGTCAAAATTACCACATGATTGTCATGATTACATGCCTATTTTCATAATGCACTGCTTCATAATGCAGTAAAGCAGCACTCACGGAGTCCAGAAGGGAGTGTCGAGTGATTTTTAGGCAGGTCTTGGTGCGAGGTCTCTTCGAGTGGATGTGCCTGAGCTCACGTTGGAAGAAGTTCACCTTGTCTTGGAACGTTTCAGAGCCACCTGTGGACAATACCGTCAAATTACTGCTGCAGTCTCCACAAAATACTTTTTCTTTAGTATGTTTTGTTGTTGTTGTTAGCATTTTAAGTGCAGCTTAAGGCAAAAGTAATCACATTAGACTGAAACAAACCAATGTTCTTGTGCAGGAAGCGAATGAAGGTGGCAGCCATGATGTTTCTGTCTTTGCAGCTGAGCTCCACAGGAGGCTGTATCCCATCATCCACCACTAGAGTTAGGTTCTTGTGAACCGGGTCAGGACCATAATAGCTAAACTGGAAAGAGAGCAGAAGATTATAGTTAGCTTGTCAAACCGAATCAAAGTGGCCTGTTCTCCAGGGGTTTCTGACATCACTTTTGCTTACCTTCGTTCCTGGACATACTCGAAAGGTGAAAAGGCGCCACGGAATAATTTTCAGGTAGAACTCCTTCACGGATAGTTGCTGTTTGGCATTAAAACTCAATGTCAGTGTCATCTTACATTAATGTGTGTTGAGTTCTACCCTCTCTAATACCACATATCTTTGTGTGTGTGTGTGTGTATATATATATATATATATATATATATATATATATATATATATATATATATATATATATATATATATATATATTCACAAACGCAAAAGCTGAAGAAAAATCGTACTGATTAACCATTATATGCTGGCCACTTACCTTTGGCGATATGTAACAGTAGACCTTTTTTGGTTTCTTGACTTTCTCAGGTTGTCCCTCCACAGGAGAGTCATGCTCATCCTCCTCTTCTCCCATGGAGGGCCTCCTCTGAGGAGCCAGGAAAGAGGAGGCTGGCAACTGCCACGAGGAACTGTAGTTCCCATTGCTGTAAAGGTATGCCTCAAAGTAGATACTTATGCCTGGAGTGGACACATTCTTCTCCACACAGGTCTTCTCATTCTCTGTAATATGAGATGACAGTATGAGTAGTAGGCTCTGAAAACACAGGCTAACAGGGTGGAAAAGCACACGGTGTCTATTTTTCTTCTGCATATTAAGGCTGCTCACCACTGAGAACAATAATGTCAAATTCCCCGTTGCTGAGCGGCTGGTCCTTGTAGGAGATGCGGGCCCTGAAACAGCCTGTCTTCTTCAGAACCAGTCGCAGCAGAACCTGGCACTGCTGCTTGTTGAGCGACACTGACTTACTGTAGTACTCCTCCAGACCATCATCATCCACCGTGCCCAGCTGCAAGAACAGGAAAACACAAATGAATTGGTTCTACTATGCTGTACGGCTGCACGATTAATCTCATCTCAATCACGATTTCACTATGTGTGATTACATAACCGCAAAAATAGTGTGATTGTTGTTTTTTTTTTTTAAGATTCTTTTTTGGGGGCATTTTGGCCTTTTAATGGATAGGACAGTTGCAGACAGGAAAGTGGGGAGGGAGAGAGAAAGAGAGAGAAAGAGAGAGAGAGAGAGGGGGGGAAGACATGCAGCAAAGGGCCACAGGTTGGATTCGAAACCCTGGGCTGCTGCCGTAGGGCGTAAACAAAAAGGTGTGCTGTGTGCGTGACACTCGTCTCTGTGTGCACTGCAGTCTCCACGTTGTTACACACCTTCACTTTACCGACAGTATTAACAACAGATGAAGCCCCCGTGTCTTAAGAAGCTTGGTATTTTTATTGTTCACTGTTAACTCACTTTACATCGTCTTTGCTATCTCTTTTTCCTCTCTCTTTTCCCTCACACAGCCGCTACGCTAAATTCGACACCGCTCCCCGGCGATCGCCCTCTTCTTTTGCTTCACCACTCAAGTCACTGACGCACCTGCCGTTCTCGCTCTCACTAATGCCTGATTTATGGCTCTGTGTTGAATCTACATTAAATCTGCCCTATAAATTACACTACCCCATGAATGTATTAAGCGCCAAACCCTCGTAACAACGTCCACAAACGATATGACCAGTGACCAGTCAGTCTGTTTAGGCAGCAGCGCGTGTGTCGTGTATGGTCACGTGAGTATCAGAAGTGTAGAGGGTTTCAGGGCATGCAGACTTTAAGAAGAGTTTGTACAAATTATATTTTGTAAACTTAATCACTAGTTGATTTTATACTATATTACACCCCTCTTAAATGTCATACAAAATGTATTATTTTAATAAGAAATTGTATATTTCTTATTTATTGTTCTATTTATTTAATTTGTACAGTTGAAAAAATGTCTATTTTGAAAAAGATTGTTTTTTGTTATTTAATTTGGTAAAATATTGTTATTTAAAAGTATTGCACATTTTTTCTTTATGCATTTCATTTGATGCTTGTTTAACTTCGTATGTTCAAGTTGAGAAATACACATTTCAAATTTTTGTATTTTGTGCATTTTCCTTGACAATCAAGCAAGTGGACTCATGATACCATTATATCACAATCGCAGTACTGTAAATCCGAAAGCAATACGACTTTTTCTCCAAATCGCGCAGCACTTCTATGCTGTAAAGCTAGTGACTGTGCAATTTGGAACGAAAGGGTGAAAAGAAATGCTGGCTTTCATTTTTACAGTCATAATCAAGAAGTAAATCTTCAAATTAGTAGAATAGAAAAAGGGGTTTGCTCCCTTACAGAGTGCACATGGACGCTGTAGTTGGCTTCATCTGTGAGAGATGTAGAGTTACTGGTGGGGTTTCCATACTCGTCCCTGGGTTCAATCTGCAAAGTGTGCTGCTGGCCATTTGTTAGCACCAGGGTGGAGAAATGGTAGGCTATCTTGGTTTTGGATGGGACAACTGTACCTGAATAGAACAAAAGAACAGAACAATACTCAATTACAACTTGTCAAATCAACAATTGCATTGGTTCTAAAACACACAGAGAAGTAATACCTGGCTGAAATATCTTGTAATAAGGGCTGTAGGCCACATTGAGGCCACCCAGCTTGACAGCAACCTCATAGCGCCCGGCCTTGCGCACTGTGAAGGCCACTTTGACTACATTAGACTCTGGTTCTTGCAGAACCTCCTGTGTAACAGGGATGTCCAGAGCCAATTCGATGTGGGTGATGTTGACCCTCAGCCCCACAGGTCGGTGGGCCGGAAAAGGCTGTCCATTCTTATAGAACAGCTGAGAAGAAAAAAAAGTACAAACGGTGGATAATTTAATACATAGACAACACAAGTCAATTTTACATTTCTTAACATGGCTATGCTGAACAAATATTCTTGACACTGCTGCACTTGCAAGAAAGTCAATTCGACAGACTAGAAACAAGAGGTACAGTACATCTTTAGCTTGGCACATTAGGAATCAAGCATCACCTGGACTCTGAAGCTCATAGTCTGCCCCACTTCCTGCGGTTCCTTCCAATCCCATGACACCTTGCAGGAACGTGGGTCAAGGTAGTTGCCCCGGACATAGTCGTAGATGCTGCGGTCACCGCGTCGCCCTGGATCCTCATTCTGCAGGAAGCTGACCACCCGCGCTGCAAGCTCACAGAGGAACTTGATGGTGAAGACAAACGCTATGATGGAAACAGTAATTCCACCTGTCGCAAGAAGGGAAGAAGCACAGGAGACAAGTTGTTGGAACATTTGGTTATACAGATACTATAAAGCAATTTGTAAAACCGGCAGTACCACTTCACGGTGCTTGCAGGAAGATAAAGGATACGTCATAGTCATGTAGCAGCAATTCCAGGACCAGTTGTATCAGCCCAAACCCCAATCCAAACAGGACTCACCAATCACGTAAAACATGAGGTCCCTTATCAAGAAGCACAGCGCCACAGTACAGCCAAATATGAGAGCTCCCGCTGAAAAGACAATTGTACCAGTGAATAATTCAAATTAAGACAACACACAGTTCCTGGTCTGAGCCTGCAGGTAAATGTTAAACAATTTTACTTTGTTTTGTTCTAAAGATATTGTTTTATGATTATAAAACCCCAGCTGGATATCAGCACCACTATATTCTATATGGTGTCAAATGGTTTAATTCAAGTGACCACTTTTTAACTTTGGTGTGGATGTTTAAATCCACACCCTGGGCAAGGATACCAATGTAAAAAGTATTATGGTTGTGCATTCGGAATGCCATAAAGTGACAATATTTATTTGTTTTATATTATCCTACATTTATCCTCAATAGGAGTGAAAACTGTGTTTTTATGAAGGGGGGGGGGGCTTTTTTTTCATAGATTGTGGGCTGTACAGAGAGATGAAGCAACATTGCACTACTCCATTACAATACTTGAACCAACATTCAAATGCGACTGTTGCCGTAACAACACTTGTGAAAACACTTAGCAACACTCATCACCAGTAAAAATTTAGAGATGGTCCGATACCATTTTTTGCTTCCCGATACCGATTCCGATACCTGAACTTGCATATCGGCCGATACCGAGTACTGATCCGATACCAGTGTGTCATATATTTTATTATGTTTTAACAACTGTATACTACTATCCCTGTATGGATGTGATATTATTTCTATCTTTGTTGTTGGTCTGGCTCAGGTTAAACTCTTTGTGAAACATGAACAAACACAAACAATGAAAGCCACAAAACTTTCTTTTATTATCCAGTTTGACAGTCAGTTATAACAGAAAAAGAACATAAATAAACTACTTTAACGTAGATTTTCTTTAGGGCTGTATTATGTGGTATCGGATCGGTGCATTAACTCCAGTACTTCCCGATACCGATACCAGCGTTTTAGGCGGTATCGGAGACGATACCGATCGGTAAAAACGCCTAAAACGCTGGAACATCTCTAGTAAAATTCATTGTATCCTATATCTAAATGCCTTTTAATACTCTTCAGCTGTGGAAAGCAACCCAAACTAAAAGCAGTCTAAAGGAGAAAAAGATCAGGAACTCACCAATCGTCCACTTCTCATTCAGACGCCTCACAGCAAGGCTGTGCACCAGCCGGATCTCGTAGTCGTGGTCACGACTCCCCCTGGAGTTCTGGAGGATCCTGATGCCTTTAGACAACTTTATGTAGTCTTCGTAGTAGTATCCCCAAGCAGCTAGAGACAGCTGCAGCTGACTGTCAAACTGGGATAGATCATCCAGATTCATACAACGCAAGGTCTTCAGTCTGCAGTGGAAAGCAAAAGTAAAAGTAATTAAGTGGAAAGCAAAAGTAAAAGTAAGTAAGTAGATTTTTGACAGGAATGGTAGCAAAGCTAAATTACTTTAGCATAGCCTTTAAAAAAAAACACAAAAACAAACACTAGTTTTTGCAAAACTCTGCAGCAACTCTCAACAGGGAGTAGTGAGATGGTATAGCATGTTGCATCTGGCCTTGCCAAATAACTTCAGATTAAAGCTGTAAAGCTTTTATTACACGGAATTGTCTAGATAAGCACAGCAGAGAAATTTAGCAGATCTTTTATAACCATAAAAACTGATACATAACCTCCCATTGTAAAGCTACTAACACCCACTACAACATTGCGTCTTTGCCTGTCAACACTAGGAACGTGCTGGTGCTGCAATTCACCTTTTACAGTGTCATTATCATGGCCAAAGTTATGGTAGAACACAATATTATCTCAATAATTACTGAAATATGATCATCTTTTAGCAGTATTATTTATTCCATTTTAAAAACATTTTTAATCCAAAACGTAAAAATTATAACTTTGTATAGAAACATAAACGTGACTTCTTTCAATGATCGATTTTCTCCGGCAAAAAGAATTTTTCAACAAAGCTAAAGTATCTGACATAACTTTCTTTATTTTATGTGAATTTACTAGTAGCATGTTGCTGCCACAGTGTGTGGCATGGTTGATGATCTACCTTGTGTTCGTGATTAATTACTGTGATAACGATAAAAAACGTGATCCTCAATTTTTAGTTCAAGTATTTAATTGTATCTTTCTTATAAGACTCCTAAATAGACTATTTATCTGAGAAGTAATGAGAGGCTTATGTGACTCTGCAACTTCCTCATTTACAGTTTAATATTTTTAGCCAACAAAAGAGTGCAAAGATCATCTTCTGTTACTACACCGTAAGTCATTGAATTGTAGCTCTGCCAGAATGATGTTATGAAAGAAGGTTTAAAGTCCAGTCAATCGAACTGGCAGTGGAGGCAGCGATAGCGTGGCAGTCATGACCTTCAGAAATGTGACACTGTGTTCCTTCAGAAATATCATAGTTTTCCTTAAAAACATGATGCCTATGACATGACTATGTGTTAGAAACACAACTGAGCTTTAGAAACATTGCAACTGACTTTCCATAAACTGACTGAGGCAACATTTTCTTAACGCACTAGCTACTTATCACAGCCGGTTCTGACTGCATCAATAGAGAGTATGCAACACATACACTAACACCTGCATTGCTGCAGGGTCTCACACAAACCGTCTCTAAAGAATACTTTTTACTGCAGTGACCCTCTGAAACACTGCAGCCTGCACAGCTCTGTCAGCAAACTATTAGGCAGCCAGAATGGAGAGGCTGCCCTCAAGTGGACATTAATAAATATAACCCGTGTTACCCAGCCTAAAACATGACCATAAGCACATAACCAATACAATACATTAAAAAAACGAAAACTTTGCTGCTGGAAAAAAATCTACATTTCTGGCATGCCAAAAAGTAATTGTTTCCGAAAAAGGCCAGCAGCTCACGACTGTTTGCCAGATTGGTGTAAATGTTAAAGTTAAGACCTTTCATTGCTTACGTATGGTAATAGTGCTCCAGGTTCTGGGAGCAAAGCCACTCCTGGAAGGCAAAGTCTCTAAACAGCAGGATATGGGCCTCTGCAATTTCCCTCCAGCGCTGCTGTTCCTTTACCACCTCTTCCAGACGACTCAGTACACTCAGACTCAGTTCCTCCAGTGTCTGTACATCTGGATGACACATGAACAGCACATCAAAATCCCCACTCACATACCGGCCAACAAATCAGCATCAGTAATGCCCCGGCACAAGCTTGAACAATCATTGATGTCTATCATAATGAGTATTTAAGCCTGTGCTGATTGCCCATGCATGCCACATGCATCTCATAAGCCTGAATATTTAGTGTTCAAAACCAATAAATTACCGGGGTCAAAGCAATAAGCAACACAATCACCTTGCAATAAACCAAGTTTAAGTCCAGTTAAAAAACATGACACAAAAGCATGCATATCCAGACGATAAATACTAGGTGCAGGACAGAAGAACATGTATAAGACAGAGAAATAGAGTCTGCACACTAGATAATGGTCCCATGATGTGGTTATTAACATATGTTTCATGTGAGCATTATCTAGTGTGCAGACTATTTTTCTCATTCTTACAAATGACAGTTATCCGTGGTATTTCTGCAAAAGCTCGGAAAGGGGCTGGATAAGCTCATGGTTAGAGAAACCATCCTAACCAGAAAATTTCAAGTGATAATAACCTGTCTTGAAGAAGTGACCTTGTGCACGTGCTAACTTCACCCTGGATTAGACCATCAACTAAATGTCTAAACTGTAATGGTCATGTGAATCTCAAAAGAAGATGACTGTAAGCCACTGACCTTCAAACAAGTGCCTGTATTGAGAGAGGCTATGTCCTTGGAGCCATTCCTCAATCTGACTTTCTTTTCCTTTCTTCCAGCGTACTTCCCAGAAGAAGATCCACGACACTGAGCAGACGAGGAAGGTCAGGAAGAAGCGGCGGTCCATCAGACCATCTTTCAGCCTTCACTCAGACCCCTCCGTGCTCAAAGGAAAACTGCCACTCACCAGGGTACTAGTCAAGTTTCCTACAATTGGAGAGAAACTGCTAAAAGCTCAAAACAGCTGTACCAAAATATAGAACAAAAAGCTTACGTTTTCAACAAATGGATTCTAATGATAACATGGGTCAAAGAGACTGGAAATGATTAAGCCTAGCAGCTTCACAATAAACTGCTCTGCCAAGAAAACAATGAATATTTAAGTATCACCTTGGCAGATGGAAGAACTAGTACATGTAATCCACAGCACTGAAATATGCATGAACGACTTGTCTAAGAAATGGTCGTACAACTTTCACAAGCTTCTGTTTCGTCTAGTTACTCTAAATCCCATCCAACAACAGCAGTCTAGATGATGGTGACGTTACTGACGTTAGACAATGTAATCCGCTGTCACAGTTATAAACAACAACATAGCTAACTAAATAGCATATCCAAACGGGTCAGCTTTAGTTAAATTTACCGAACAGTTGCTTGAACTACGTTTCAAACACCAGAAAACACCTGGACCATCAATCTTCTCTCTGGTCTATTGTCACCTGGAGCCCAAGGTAAAGCTGGAGGCTAATGTTAACAACTGTTAGCATCGTGTCGATAAACTGCTACAGTAGCAATAATTTGCCCAGCGAACGACTGCACAATGCTAACAGCTAGCCAAGTTAGCCAACAATGTCAGCGTAATTTCAGAAAGCTCACCGCCGACCCATGGCGGTTATCAAGGTGCACGTCGCAAGACGTTCATAAGACATCGCTTGCAATAGCAAAGCTACACAAAGCAAAACTGCAGATTTAGAAATGTCATGAATCTATGCTATTGAACACTGGATCTACCTTGTACCTTAGTCTGTTAAGCATTAGCATACCGACAACCGGAAAATGCGCAGAAAACGTGTCGATTTTTGATTGCGTCACCAGTAATCGCATCGATACACGAGGGAAGGGGAGAAAGTTCCACACAAATCGGTGGTCTCAAATTGAAACCATGGTATGTAATCTCTTAATGTGTTTTACAGTTACACCACGGCCGTCTTGATAATCATTATCAGCCAAAGTATGCTGTTTTGTATATGATTAATTTGGCGTTAAAGCTTTTTAGCAGACAAGCCACTGAAGCTAAATTAGCCAGCCTAACGTTAGCGCCTAACGTAAAGTAAGCTAACGTCATATTACGTTACGGTTTGTGGTTATAACATTATTTATCTACACGTAACGCTAGTCCTCTAAATGTATAATTTCTATTTATCAATGCAAAGATCTTGGTCTCCCTTAAAAGTTGTGAACATGGTGAATGTAGCCTGAGTTAAGTTTTCAGTGTTTAACTAATTCATTCAGTGTTTTTTTTTCTTCTGTAGTTATGTATAAGTCCCTATCTAAAGAACAGCTTCAATAATGACATTCAGGTTGAGTTTTTCTCTATGCTTAAACGTTGAGCTGTGAGAGACGGTAGTTGATATTTTGTTAAATCAGTGAAGACCTTGTGTTGTGAGGCGGACTCAAACTCTTCATTCACACAATTTCAACACTCGTGCTATAACAAGATAGATACTCTTGGTTGTGATATCTTGGTTTTAATCGAGGTGTGTTTCAACTTGTTCAATCTAGGGGAAGCAGAAAACAAGGAAGTTTGCTGCAATGAAGAGAATGATCAATCTGAAAGATCACAGAATGTGAGTTTTAATAATTGCTTTCTGTTTTCTAGCCAAAGTGACCCTTCGTTTAACCATCATATTCATTAGCTCTGTCCATTTTATTCTCACATTCAAATTTAACAAAACAAAACATTCCACAGTTACGTGGGGATCTTAAGGGTCTGTGCATGCACTAGCTTATAACTCCTTCTTTGTTTTGTAGAAAAGAGAAAGACCGGGCCAAAGCAAAAGAGAAAAAGAAGAAAGATCCCTCAGAGCTTAAGGAGAGAGAAGTGTAAGTTGGCCACAACAAAACTTGAATTAGTTGATAAAGAATGTGTGGTTCACACATCAACTTAATTTCTTTTTAACTTTTTGTGCAGGACAAAGTACCCATCATGTCTGTTCTTCCAGTACAATACTCAGCTTGGTCCACCATACCACGTTCTAGTCGACACAAATTTCATCAACTTCTCCATCAAGGCCAAACTGGACATTGTTCAGTCTATGATGGATTGTCTGTATGCAAAATGTAAGTACTATTGCCAAGTGGTACATATTAATTAGTAACCCTTTTCTCAGTCAAATTATTATATATAATTTGGGAGTGGGAATCGTTCATTTTTATTGATATTGGTACCATTTTCTAGACTGCTTAACGATCCGAGTCTTTATTGATACTTTTCTATCTAGAGACAACAAATTGTTAATCTTAACAGAACTATTATTGCTTTTATTGCAAAAACGGTGAGGCAGTGACTGTTTGATTTCTTCTGTTGCCGTTTTTGTCTTTAACGAGCTGATTAAGCAGCCCACAGAGCGGTGCTCTCTGTAAGGCAAGGCAGCTTTATTTGTATAGCACATTTCAGCAACAGGGCAATTCAAAGTGCTTTACATAAAAATGAAGAAAAAAAAAATAATAATAATTTGCAGTGGGGAAGCTAGTCTTTACCTATGGTCTTCATGCACACACTGTGCTCGTAAATAATTTTTCCGATTCACGCACGTATCTATTTTTAGACGTAACGTTATATGATTCACTAGTTCTGATAGCAGTATCGATAAGCTCGGACCTTATTGATTTTCGGGTTTTGAGAAATTTGGAACCGGGTCCTTAATAGAACGGGGTCTCCAGACCCATCGCTATGTATAATGATTCATAATGTATTTATTTTTCTTCTTCCAGGTATCCCATGTATCACAGACTGTGTCATGGCTGAGATTGAAAAGCTCGGGATGAAGTACAGAGTTGCACTCAGGTACAAGCTGCTGAACATAAAACAGCATGATGGCCATGATCTCATTCTGTTTATCCACAAGTTATTTTATGTAATTACATTTTTGTGCTTGTTTTTGTTTTTTTGAAGGATAGCCAAGGATCCAAGGTTTGAGCGCCTGCCATGCACACACAAGGGAACATATGCCGATGACTGTTTAGTCCAGAGGGTAACACAGGTAATGTGCTTTAATATATAGTTGTAGCATACATGTAATAGAATGTCAGTGTTCACTTCATGGTGAACACCACAATATGATGAGTAACAGGTATTTTTCACAGCAGACATCTTTGGCTTGTCATAGCAGGAAAAGCACAGGTGTAATTAATAACATTTAAAACGAGACGTCATATCATTATAGTGGGTAAATGTATGTCATGTTATGCTGTGTAGTTTTGGCACGGGTAGATATCAATAACTCAAATATATTTCCACAGCACAAGTGTTACATCCTGGCTACCGTGGACAGAGATCTAAAGAGAAGAATCAGGAAGATTCCTGGGGTACCCATCATGTACATCTCAAACCACAGGTAACACTATTCCATCCTTTGCTTTGAACATATGGCAGCTTTTTATGTTTGTGCGTTTTTTGCATAAAATGCAGGAAAATTATTTTGGACTCCGCTTATCTACCAGCTTCATCAAAAACACAGCCTGACTGATTTTCTGTTTTTGTTTGTTTTTTCATACAGGTACAATATTGAACGGATGCCTGATGACTACGGAGCGCCAAGGTTTTAATATTTCTACAACGGAGCTAGACCTGTAAATAGATTACGTTTTCTGTTTAATATTATTTCCTTTTATGCATATCAAAAATATTGTGAGCCTTTGTAGTTTGATTTGGTGAGGATGGGGTGGGTTTGATCTAACTGCAAATTACTTTGTTTTGTTCTCAAACATTTTGTTACAAGAATAAATTAATTGTTGCAATCATTGTCCATGTCTTCAGTCTCCAATTTTTCCACCACCACAATTGTGCGGAGGCATGTTTCTATATGAGCAAATATGCTAATTTACTATGGGAAAGCTAACCTAGAGCAATATTAGGTTCATATTTTACACAGTTGTGTCTGTCTTCCTAATTATCTTGTTTTGTTATTGAAGTGAAAATGTGTTTTATTGCTTTTTTCTTTAATGCTGCTAATTGAGATGTACTGTCTAATGAACAGGGACGAGGTCAGTGTAAATGTTACACCAGTATAATTTAACAAATAAATGACAAATGAATCACTAATTAAGTCGACTGTGAAATGATGACCAGAGCACGTTGGAATTTAAATTGTAAAAAACAATACTTTTTCACTTCTTGGCATCTTGTCTAAATAGGCACAATTGTCGGATGTCTATTTTCATGACCTTTTTATAGGTTTCATTTTATCTTTAAGAAATGTCTGAAATATGGAAAATGAAATTACCTTTTTCTTTATCCTTCCACCACAGCACCAAACGCTATATTATTAGATTAGTAAATTTAAACATAACCAAAAAATGGTGCGATTTGATAATAGCCAAAAGCACTTGGTACGTAAATATATTATGGCAATCGGATCGGCGATTGACACCTTTCAGGCAGCACCTGAATGCAGCATTTGTCACGGCTGAGATCATCCGCTAAATATGGAGCATGCGCAGTAGACGTAGGATTGGGAGTGTCTGAGCGGCTCGTAGACGTGAATCCAACCCGCAGTCACTGAACCCAGGAGCATCTGTATGAACAATGAACCGGCTGACTTGGAACGAAATGATTTGGTGAACACGGAGATGAAGAGGACGTTTGAAGAGTGTCGAGATGATGGGATTGTACAACGGCACTGATTTAGCTGGATAGCTGTGGTGTAAATGACCTCTAACGGTACAGGGAATTAGTCATTTCTAATACTTTGTTGTCTGCAGAGCCAATCCTCTTACAGACTGTGATATAGCGTTACATTGGCGGACTTGCGTTTGCTTGTTGATGAACTTTCACAGTATTGTCATTAAAATAGGCTACACGTCTTACCTTATAGTGTCTTCATTTATTTATTTACATGAATATGTGATTATTGAATGGCCTACAGTATACTAGATTTGACCAAACAGCTGAATAGTTACAGCAAAGTCATTCTTTATTCCATCAAGATTTTTTTTGGGCAAATTGGTGCTCCAAGGAGTTAGCTGATCACCTTTAGATTTAACCCCATTAAATCCTGCATTGACATTTTGAGATATTTGTGGCACAAGTTGCTTTGTGTCATGAGTTGGCCATCTGTTGTGGAAACCTACTGCAAGCAGATTAACCAGTGAGAGGTCCAAGGCATCAGTCTGGACATTTCTGTGCCTGGACTCGGTTGGCTTCCTGGTTGAGGTGGGATGCTGAGAGTCACCATGGGCTCAGTGGAGCAGAGAGATGAGGAGCAGGAGGATGAAGGTGAAGAAGAGTTAAGGGATGGAGGGGTGCCTTTCTATGTGAACAGAGGAGGCCTCCCGGTGGATGAGGAGACTTGGGAGAGGATGTGGCGCCATGTGGCTCGAATACACCCCGACGGTGAAGCGTTGGGGAAGGAGATCCGGATTGCCTCTGACCTGCCCAAGGTAAAGTGTTTGATATGTAAAGCTGCAGCTGGTTATACATGACAGGAGTAACAGTTGCACTTCACACTATGCAGGGTAAACTTACACATTGTGGAGAAACAATTTACACCTGTGTGTTGTGGGAAAATGTTGAGTTACAGTGTTACAACGCAGTCCCCACTAAATCAACTTGAATTACTCCACTGTAAATGATTATTTTTTCATCACAGTAGTAAAATACAATGCATGTGTCCAGTCCACAGTATATTTGCATGCTAACGATGTTTTAGACACAGGAGAATGGCCATTCATGTCACATGAGAGTGGTTAAAGAGCAATTAAGATGCTCTTGCCATTAGTTAGCTGAATAGACAAGAGCACACAAGACTACATTCTCCAGCTGCAATGAATATTGGGATTGTACAATGGTAAGGCAGTTGTTTGGATGCTCTGTCCCACAGATTCCAATACCGAGTGTGCCTACATACCAACCTACCAACACTATCCCACAGCGCCTGGAAGCCATACAGAAATACATCAGGGAATTGCAGTATCCTTTGACTAAGTTGGTATAACTGGCTGGTTAGTACCACAATAATTATTGAGTGTATTTTAAAGTTTTTGACAACACGTCATTTATAGTTGTACAGATATATTATGATTTTACTCAAGTGGATGTACATAGTGCACAAACTACCTTTTATTAATCCCACTGACCCACTGTTTTGGCACTCTTAAGAAATATGGGCCAAACATTAGAAAGTAGGCCAGTGTAGATACTCTTTTCTATATTAAGCTTGTTTTCCAGTCAGAGACTAAATCCATCCATAATTAACCAACAACCTATGAATATCACAAAGCACTATAAGTGGTTGTCTCTTCCCCCCCACTGCATGCAGCAGAGTAGTCTCCCAAAGCAGTTTGCTCTGTTATGGTATGACTTAACTGTGTCCTACAGGTACAATCACACGGGAACACAGTTTTTTGAAATTAAGAAGAGCCGGCCTCTTACTGCGTAAGCAAGTTTTTGTCTTTTATTCAAGACTGTACACGTCAAGAAACAGGAGACCATGCTTTATTAGATTTAGCGGCGCAAATTTTATTACCCTGGCTCATGGAAAATGTTTTTGTTCAACAAACATTGTGTGCATGTAATCTGTAGTGCACAGTCATTTTTTTTTATATGTCACAGATGACCATTACAAGTGTTACTCTCTTGTTCCATTGTTCTGCACAGGTTGATGGACATTGCTAAAGAGATGACGCGGGAGGCTCTGCCAATCAAATGCCTGGAGGCGGTGATCCTGGGGATGTATCTTTACAGCAACAGATCATGTTGCATAGTGCTTTATATGCTATGATATTTTTTAAATGTTGCTCAAGACTCTATACTTAAAGCCAGAGATCAAATGTCAGTTTCCTTGATCTACATTCTTACAGTTACCTCACCAACAACATGCCCGGTGTGGAGCGCTTCCCCCTCAGCTTTCAGTCTCAGTTCTCAGGGAACAACTTCCACCACATCGTGCTGGGAGTTCACATCGGGGGCCGCTTTGGCGCGCTGGGCATCAGCCGTAGGGAGGACCTCATGTTCAAGCCATTGGAGTTCCGGACACTGATGGACTTGGTGCAAGAATTCGAAGGAGCCTACAGGGGCTACTGGCACACCCTGCGCAAGGTCAGGATTGGCCAGTATGTGTCCCACGACCCTCACAGCGTGGAGCAGATAGAATGGAAACATTCGATACTGGACGTAGACAAGCTGACCAAGGAGGAGCTACGGAAGGAGCTGGAGAGACACACTCGAGACATGAGGCTGAAGGTACGGCACAGTGGTGTCTGGGACAATAATAGCATTGTGAAAGTCTCATTTTGCTGCAGACACCAGTACAAGCTGATGGAGCTCTTGCAGGACAAAAGACAATGATGATAAATGTAATTTGTCCTCAGCAGAAAGGCAGTCCTTTTTAACTGCTTATTAGATTCCTTTTGACGTGCTGCCTCTTCATGCACAGTGACACTGAGTTGACCCGGCTGTTTAAGGAGCGCTTTCTTTCAAACGATGCTCTCTCATCACCTCTCATGCTCACATGATGAAGGCAGCCTCGATGCTGAGCTCTGTGTATAATCAAACTAATGTGATGGCTTTACTCTGCCCTACTGTGCTCCATGCATGGCCGGCTCAATCCATCAATAGATGATCTTTTACAGCGAGTGCTCTGCACAATCACATTAACAATTCAGGCAGACTTCAGCCACTGATACTGAGCCTCGCCCTGTACAGGACATAGGCACAGTTGACTTACCCGCATGTGGTGTTTTAAAGTGATTCTGATTAAGATGTTCTTATGTGTGATATGTTTTTGCAGATAGGAAAGCCCGCACCACCCTCTCCCACCAAAGACAGGAGAAACAGCATGGGTTCACCCCTCAGAGGACCAAGCAGCCCCATACGTAGGATCAGCCGCGTTGAGAGACGGTATGATTAATCGTGTGCTTTAGATAACTTGGTTCTTCACTAAAAATACAGGCACTATAGCCATTAATGTGAAATGCTTTCGTCAGTGGAAAATATTTGGACTACAGATGTCTTGTGATCTACAGCAAAGGATAAGTTGTTTATGAATTAGTCACAGTTTCCTTTTTGTGTGAATAAAACTCATTGTCTCATATATTTGTGTCTGTTTTGTTGCAGTCCCTCCGGAGAGAAGAAGGTTTTGGAGCAAAAATCAGCTGCAGACATGAATGGATACCAGATTCGAGTCTGAGGAATTTTAGCTTGCTTGTGGCGTTACAAGGTACCAAACACTTGTTTCACAGGGCCACTGATTTACTCTGAGGCTTAATTCTTTGTACACATTGGCCTATTCACGGGATGCAATGTCGAATAGGTCACCAGCAACTTTTCCTTTTCAAAACAAATGCCTCATTCAGCTTCCCTACGTCTGTGTTGTTCGAGGCTATTTCTGGAGCAGTTACTGTGCATAGTAATCGGTGCTGGCAACGTTCTCAAATTATAAAAATGGGGAAAAAGTGCAGTACTTTGTTAACATTTTTATATAACTGTGGAGTTTTGCGAACTCAACACAACGAGAAATATGACTCCTCGCCGATGCTGGGCGAGACTACCACTCAGTGTAAATGTGCTACTGGACATATCATAGGTTTCTGTGGTGTTATTATTATGATCAACAAAAGCTCTTAAGACTCATCTGCAAGCTGTATTGTCGTACTGTAAGTGTGCACATGTAATGTAATTTTAAATTCACTTAGGCTCTGCTGGGCAGTAATCGCTTGCGTAGTGACTAGTTTGCAAACCACTACCCTTGTGCCTTGTATGAAAACTCAAAGAGAAGAAAAATACTTTTTATATCCACCCCATTATTCTCATTGTCTAACTAAATACAAAGCAGTGTAATCTCTGCTCTTTTAAAATACTGAAAGTGAATGAAGTAAATTGTGTGAGATGTCTAATATCCAGATGCTAGCATGTTTAGCATTCTATTTACCTTAACGAGACTGAATATGGGATTGAATATTAAGTATACAAAAGTATATTTAAGAGTATGAAGTCATCTGTAGAGTGGGAATATGATAAACAGGAGTTATTTTGGCTGCTGAATATAAAAACCTTTCACATGAACCAGAACAATGATGAAGGTGACTCATGGCAATGCATCTGACTCACCTCATCTGGATTTAACGTAGATGTAAATATATATATTGTTTCTAACTTTTATTAGTAGCAACTTCATCCGATATTTCACTTGCCTCAAGTGGTACAACTTCCAGTTCAGCTAATGTGTATAGAAGTTTGTTTACAGCACTTTTATCTGCATTTTGTATTTTTTTAATTGGAAATACTGTCATTTTATACTCCCTTCAGTGTTGGTGATCACCAGTAGACCAATATTTACCACACAGTTTTGAAAGTGTTGCCACAGCCAACATTTTTGTGTGTATAGTAGCTGCTGTCCATTTTCATTTCAGTGCTCTATAACACAATTGGTTTTTTTTGTTTACCAAAAAGACTGTTGATTTACAGGATCACAATAAAGGGTCACAATAAAGGGTCAAATTCTGGTTGTCTGATTCAGTTTTGTGATAATAGGGATTTAGGGAATAAATTCTTGGTTATTTATTTAATTACCTTGTCCGTATTTAAACAGCATTGGTCCAAAAAGTCAGCAGTTAATCAGTAAGTATGCTGTAATTAGTTGTCAGTCTTGTTAAGGCAGGGAATGGCACCAGTTTTCTTACAGCCAATACTTCAAACTGAGCACAGGGTGTCCTCAGTTGAACGGCAGCTTTTGGCACCAAGGCAAATGATGACGAGAGCAAACTCGGGAGATCTCTTAACACTTCCTGTGAGGTTTATACAAAGGAAACTTAACACCAACAACTCCATAAAGGGAAGTATGAGCCTCTGTGTGCTGCAAAACACGGAATTAAAACACAGTCAGGCCAAGTAGGAGGTTCACCTTTTAGATCTCAGAATATCTGGAGGAAAAACTGTGTAGACAAAAGTTAAGTCATTCCATTTGTCATATTGTTTTAGGTGCTGCCAGTGTTTGCTGCGGTCATATAAATAATAGCTGTGGTATGCTGGCAGCATGTGTGCTGTGCTTATGTTCAGGGATCCCTGCAGTTTAATGGATCTCCAAGTGGATGAATGTAGGTCCACCTCAGCACACTAATCAGCTAATACGTCCTAATGGCAGCTGCATTCAACAAAACCCAGTCAGCAATGCACCACTTTCACACATGGGCCAATGATGCAACACTGAAAGGGCTGCATGTAAGGCAAAAATATTGTCATGTTACAATGTACTACTGTGAAACGTCACATCTGAGAGTTGCGAGATGTGTGCAAGTGAGCTCCTTAAAACAAGCATTTGTCAATGTTGTGGCACTTGCCTTGGTAAATTATTAGATAGAAGTCATGATAAAGAAACACATCCCTCTCCTCCCTTCCAGTGGATTCCAGATGTCAAACACCTGTCCACCAGTGTTTGTAAGATATAGAAACAGAAGGCATAATGACCTATTTGGGGGGAAAAAAACCTACTGACCTCCTTTGTTTACTTGCATGGCTTTGATGCTGCAGGGGGAAAAAAGACACACCCAATCCGATTCCTCTATAAATATAAATTTTAAACTCATGGATTATTGTATTATATTGCAAATATATCTACATAGTACATTGACAAGAATGAGCGAGGAGCGGGTGAAAGACATCCTACTGATGGTAATCACCTCTGCAGACATGTTATAGCCCACACAAACACAAAGCTCTTACTGAGCCCCATCATGCATGAACACTCAACTATCTAATTAATTATTCATTCATGCATTAACCCGTCACACACATACATACCCACATGCACACAGACAAACTGAGTGCCTCAGTGTAGTGGGATGGGAGAGGCAGAGCCAACATTCAAGTCACAATCTCAGCACTACACCAGGCAGGATACACAGGGAGCCAGACACCCAGCTGGAGGATTTAATGCTGGTGGATGCATTTAACTCTG